>NC_134359.1:282798222-282973222 GCF_048569485.1 Anomaloglossus baeobatrachus | reverse complement strand
GGGAATCAGCGCTCGTCTGCGGGGAGCCGTGTCACTCTCCATCCTCGGCATCGCACTGACTCCTTTCAGCTGCCTGTCAGGGCGGATTTGTGAGCCCTTTGCTTTTCTAGCAAATCTAATGATTAGATGAAGGCATAATACTGCCCCACAGTGGTCAATGGTGGAACTGCAGGACAACAATTTTACATCCTATCATTTTTCTAAATGGAGCCGCTTTAAAAAAGTTACAACGTGCCCTGAAAAAAACACATCATCCCCCATTGTCGCGAAAAATAGTAGTACAAGAGAAGTATGTGTGAACAGACCCCTGCGTTAGGTTTCCTTGCTAGGGTTAAATGGCTGATTGCGAATCTTTAAGAGAATATGTAGATCTTACAATGATCAAATGCAGGTGAAAAGGTGGAATTTTGTATCTTAGACCCAATATTTCAGCATTGAGGATACCTCTCGAGTGTCCTTTATGGACCTGTTGTCACATTAGTTACGGGGAAGTACCAAGCAAGTGGAAAGATAAGGGAAGGGGGAGATGGTGACCCCTGACCAAACCTACTGCTGGTCCCTGGGGTCCCTCACCAACCTAGATAGGTTCCGCACCTCTGCGCCGAGCAGGATACCTGACCCTTGACATCCCTAGTGCTGGGCTCTAAATAGGAAACAGGTGGGATGAACTATTCATCAACCCTAATAAATGCACAAGGAGTACACACAGAGGTCAAATGCATGAACTACTTATCCACAGATGACACAGGCAGGAGTTCTGCAAGCTTCAGCAATGATACAACAGATAAGAGCAAGCCATCTGCTTGCAACCAGAGCTAGAATGAACTGAATATTATCACCAGCACCAGGCCAGGTAAGAAGGGAGTATTTATGCACATAGAAAATGCTGATGATCAGCAGCTGGGTGCAAGGAGAGATCTGCTGGGTCCAAAAGGGGGAGAGATGAAAACCCAAGAGGAAAACTACCTATACCAATGGAACAATGGAAAGTCAGAGAGCATTCTGCACAGCCAAAGGCTGTGACCTTCTATATGGCCAGGAACCACATGACTTTGTCACCCGTGACACCTGTCAGCAGATTTGGACCTGACACCATTAATAGCAAATTGAACATGTTATTTTTTTCCTAATGCCAAAAAACAGCAAATCTATTATTTTATTACCTATAGATTCTATAAAAAAATCAAATGCAGCTTTAATGTATATACAAATATTCCCCCGAAAATAAGACCTAGTAGGATTTTTGGGGCATACATGGGTATTCTTAAAATATAAGCCCTACTCCAAAAATAAGCCCTAGTTGCGGTTCCATAAGGAAAATGATAAATAAATAAAAATAAATAAAATAAAATAAAAAAATAAATAAAATGAAATAATTAAAATAAATAAAAAATTGATAAATAAATAAATCTTTATTTTTATATAGCACTAACATATTCCACAGCGCTTTACATACATCAGGAACACTGTCCCCATTGGGGCTCACAATCTAAATTCCCTATCTGTATGTCTTTGGAGGAAGTGTCCAAGCAGCTAAAAAAGTGAAAGAATACAGCAAGACTCTTCATCAAAGAAAGCAGACACCCCTAAAAGAAAGCAGACCCCTCCCCACCAAAAAACCAACGCACTCACCAGACCCTACACAATTACACTTGGCAAGTGCTGAAGGTGGATGGGCTCTCACACAGATCTGCGTCGCTGTCAGGTCCCTCGTCTTTCCAGCTGCATTGCACAATCAGGTACCAGTATCATTCCGCATGCGTGATACTGCTTCCAGTCACCAGGGGGAGCCAACCGCTGTAGAACACAGGGGAACCTGGCAGCGATGCAGATCAGTATGTGAGAGCCCATTCACTTGCCAAATCTAACTGTTTGGGGTCTGGTAAGTGCGATTCTTTTAGGGGGTACCTGCTTTCTTTTGGGGGTAAACTTGGGCAGAACATAGAGAATAATAAATGTAAGCAGGTAATTTAACCCTTTGTAAATATGGTCTGTATCCTCCTACATCCTCTCCTGTATCCTCCTCCTGTATCCTCTCATCCTATAGGATGAGAATAACAGATCAGGTAAGAAAATGTGCATCTGACCCAGTAATAGGAGTAACACAAAATACTGAAATTCCAGAATATGATGTTTTGCTCACCGTTCTTGTGATAATTTTTACCCCACGGGGTGAGATCTTGCGTAGAGCCCCAGATCGAGGGAGATTATCAGTGGTCTTGTATGTCTTCCATTTTTTTATTGCTTCAACAGTTGATTTCATCACACCAAGCTGCTTGCCTATTGCGGATTCAGTCTTCCCAGCCTGGTGCAGGGCTACAATTTTGTTTCTGGTGTCCTTCGACAGCTCTTTGGTCTTCACCATAGTGGAGGTGGAGTGTGACTGTTTGAGGTTGTGGACAGGTGTCTTTTATACTGATAACAAGTTCAAACAGGAGCCATCACTACAGGTAATGAATGAGTGGAGGACAGAGGAGCCTCTTAAAGAAGAAGTTACAGGTCTTTGAGGGCCAGAAATCTTGCATGGTTTTAGGTGACTAAATACTTTTTTTCCACCATAATTTGCATAAAAAAACTTTCCAAAACAGACGCGGTGATTTTCTGGATTTGTTTTCTCATTTTGTCTCTCATAGTTGTGGTCACCTATTATGTCAATTACAGGCAAATCTCATCTTTATAAGTGGGAGAACGCACACAATTGGAGGCTGAATAAATACTTTCTTTCCTTACTGTGTATACAGTACTGCAGGATGGGCTGAGGAGTGATGTACTGCAGGATGGGCTGAGGAGTGATGTACTGCAGGATGGGCTGAGGAGTGATGTACTGCAGGATGGGCTGAGGAGTGATGTACTGCAGGATGGGCTGAGGAGTGATGTACTGCAGGATGGGCTGAGGAGTGATGTACTGCAGGATGGGCTGAGGAGTGATGTACTGCAGGATGGGCTGAGGAGTGATGTACTGCAGGATGGGGCTGAGGAGTGATGTACTTCAGGATGGGCTGAGGAGTGATGTGCTGCAGGATGGGCTGAGGAGTGATGTGCTGCAGGGCTGAGGAGTGATGTACTGCAGGATGGGGCTGAGAAGTGATGTACTGCAGGATGGGCTGAGGAGTGATGTACTGCAGGATGGGCTGAGGAGTGATGTACTGCAGGATGGGGCTGAGAAGTGATGTACTGCAGGATGGGCTAAGTAGTTATGTACTGCAGGATGGGGCTGAGAAGTGATGTACTGCAGGATGGGGCTGAGAAGTGATGTACTGCAGGATGGGCTGAGGAGTGATGTACTGCAGGATGGGGCTGAGAAGTGATGTACTGCAGGATGGGCTAAGGAGTGATGTACTGCAGGATGGGGCTGAGAAGTGATGTACTGCAGGATGGGCTGAGGAGTGATGTACTGCAGGATGGGGCTGAGGAGTGATGTACTGCAGGATGGGCTGAGGACTGATGTGCTGCAGGATGGGGCTGAGAAGTGATGTGCTGCAGAATGGGCTGAGGAGTGATGTGCTGCAGGATGGGGATGAGGAGTGATGTACTGCAGGATGGGCTGAGGAGTGATGTACTGCAGGATGGGGATGAGGAGTGATGTACTGCAGGATGGGCTGAGGAGTGATGTTCTGCAGGATGGGCTGAGGAGTTATGTTCTGCAGGATGGGCTGAGGAGTGATGTACTGCAGAATGGGCTGAGGAGTGATGTACTGCAGGATGGGCTGAGGAGTGATGTACTGCAGGATGGGGCTGAGAAGTGATGTGCTGCAGAATGGGCTGAGGAGTGATGTGCTGCAGAATGGGCTGAGGAGTGATGTGCTGCAGGATGGGCTGAGGAGTGATGTTCTGCAGGATGGGGCTGAGGAGTGATGTTCTGCAGGATGGGCTGAGGAGTGATGTACTGCAGGATGGGGCTGAGAAGTGATGTGCTGCAGGATGGGCTGAGGAGTGATGTACTGCAGGATGGGCTGAGGACTGATGTGCTGCAGGATGGGGCTGAGAAGTGATGTGCTGCAGAATGGGCTGAGGAGTGATGTGCTGCAGGATGGGGATGAGGAGTGATTTACTGCAGGATGGGCTGAGGAGTGATGTTCTGCAGGATGGGCTGAGGAGTTATGTTCTGCAGGATGGGCTGAGGAGTGATGTACTGCAGAATGGGCTGAGGAGTGATGTACTGCAGGATGGGCTGTGGAGTGATGTACTGCAGGATGGGCTGAGGAGTGATGTACTGCAGGATGGGCTGAGGAGTGATGTACTGCAGGATGGGGCTGAGAAGTGATGTGCTGCAGAATGGGCTGAGGAGTGATGTGCTGCAGAATGGGCTGAGGAGTGATGTACTGCAGGATGGGCTGAGGAGTGATGTACTGCAGGATGGGCTGAGGAGTGATGTACTGCAGGATGGGGCTGAGAAGTGATGTGCTGCAGAATGGGCTGAGGAGTGATGTACTGCAGGATGGGCTGTGGAGTGATGTACTGCAGGATGGGCTGAGGAGTGATGTACTGCAGGATGGGCTGAGGAGTGATGTACTGCAGGATGGGCTGAGGAGTGATGTACTGCAGGATGGGGCTGAGGAGTGATGTACTTCAGGATGGGCTGAGGAGTGATGTGCTGCAGGATGGGCTGAGGAGTGATGTGCTGCAGGGCTGAGGAGTGATGTACTGCAGGATGGGGCTGAGAAGTGATGTACTGCAGGATGGGCTGAGGAGTGATGTACTGCAGGATGGGCTGAGGAGTGATGTACTGCAGGATGGGGCTGAGAAGTGATGTACTGCAGGATGGGCTAAGTAGTTATGTACTGCAGGATGGGGCTGAGAAGTGATGTACTGCAGGATGGGGCTGAGAAGTGATGTACTGCAGGATGGGCTGAGGAGTGATGTACTGCAGGATGGGGCTGAGAAGTGATGTACTGCAGGATGGGCTAAGGAGTGATGTACTGCAGGATGGGGCTGAGAAGTGATGTACTGCAGGATGGGCTGAGGAGTGATGTACTGCAGGATGGGGCTGAGGAGTGATGTACTGCAGGATGGGCTGAGGACTGATGTGCTGCAGGATGGGGCTGAGAAGTGATGTGCTGCAGAATGGGCTGAGGAGTGATGTGCTGCAGGATGGGGATGAGGAGTGATGTACTGCAGGATGGGCTGAGGAGTGATGTACTGCAGGATGGGGATGAGGAGTGATGTACTGCAGGATGGGCTGAGGAGTGATGTTCTGCAGGATGGGCTGAGGAGTTATGTTCTGCAGGATGGGCTGAGGAGTGATGTACTGCAGAATGGGCTGAGGAGTGATGTACTGCAGGATGGGCTGAGGAGTGATGTACTGCAGGATGGGGCTGAGAAGTGATGTGCTGCAGAATGGGCTGAGGAGTGATGTGCTGCAGAATGGGCTGAGGAGTGATGTGCTGCAGGATGGGCTGAGGAGTGATGTTCTGCAGGATGGGGCTGAGGAGTGATGTTCTGCAGGATGGGCTGAGGAGTGATGTACTGCAGGATGGGGCTGAGAAGTGATGTGCTGCAGGATGGGCTGAGGAGTGATGTACTGCAGGATGGGCTGAGGACTGATGTGCTGCAGGATGGGGCTGAGAAGTGATGTGCTGCAGAATGGGCTGAGGAGTGATGTGCTGCAGGATGGGGATGAGGAGTGATTTACTGCAGGATGGGCTGAGGAGTGATGTTCTGCAGGATGGGCTGAGGAGTTATGTTCTGCAGGATGGGCTGAGGAGTGATGTACTGCAGAATGGGCTGAGGAGTGATGTACTGCAGGATGGGCTGTGGAGTGATGTACTGCAGGATGGGCTGAGGAGTGATGTACTGCAGGATGGGCTGAGGAGTGATGTACTGCAGGATGGGGCTGAGAAGTGATGTGCTGCAGAATGGGCTGAGGAGTGATGTGCTGCAGAATGGGCTGAGGAGTGATGTACTGCAGGATGGGCTGAGGAGTGATGTACTGCAGGATGGGCTGAGGAGTGATGTACTGCAGGATGGGGCTGAGAAGTGATGTGCTGCAGAATGGGCTGAGGAGTGATGTACTGCAGGATGGGCTGTGGAGTGATGTACTGCAGGATGGGCTGAGGAGTGATGTACTGCAGGATGGGCTGAGGAGTGATGTACTGCAGGATGGGGCTGAGAAGTGATGTGCTGCAGAATGGGCTGAGGAGTGATGTACTGCAGGATGGGCTGAGGAGTGATGTGCTGCAGGATGGGCTGAGGAGTGATGTTCTTCAGGATGGGGCTGAGGAGTGATGTGCTGCAGGATGGGCTGAGGAGTGATGTGCTGCAGATGGGCTGAGGAGTGATGTGTTGCAGGATGGGCTGAGGAGTGATGTGCTGCAGGATGGGGCTGAGGAGTGATGTTCTGCAGGATGGGGCTGAGGAGTGATGTTCTGCAGGATGGGCTGAGAAGTGATGTACTGCAGGATGTGCTGAGGAGTGATGTTCTGCAGGATGGGCGGAGGAGTGATGTGCTGCAGGATGGGCTGAGGAGTGATGTTCTGCAGTAAGTGTCTGTATATAACAGGATAAAAGAGTTGATGTTTTGTGCATAACATGAGAACAGAACAAAATCATCAGAAGAGCTGTTGTTGTGAGACCCTTCCCCCTGTGTCCTGTCCTCTGTGTTCTGCCCCCTGCGTCCTGTGATCCCCATAATAAAGGTTATTGGGGTCTTTTATATATTTATTGTACATAGTTTTTTGTCTCGGGCTGTATGGCACCAGACGCGGCCGCCATCACATCTCCAGGGGTCTCTCCCGGATTTCTAAATATTCAGAGTTTTTATTTAGTTCATCATCTGTCACTCAGTTTCCCCAGAATCCTCGGTGGCCGATCTGCGGCTCCAGAGCTGTGAATTGGGGGCGGCATCGATCACACATTTGTCTTTTATAGAACTAAGTCCTCTGCTTTGTAACTAGACGTGAAAACTGAGTCCTCTGTGCACCGCTGTTTTCAGATGATGATGATGACGGCCGGGATCAGAATGGAGCGATCGTGTCTGTTCTCACTGTGGTGACATCATAGGTTTATGACATCATGGAATATGCAAATTATAGCTGACCACCCCGATGACTACATAAAGGGGCGACACTCACTTGCCTATGTCATCACTTTGTGATGTCACAGTGATCAAAGGGTCTAAAAATCCACTCCTGAGAGCCAAACAGCCATTATACTTCATAAAGCAACAGGATGATGGACCGAACTACGCAAGCAAGAAAGAAGAAAGAGGAGTCCTGGGAAAAGAAACCGTGGAGTCCCTGGATTATACACCGTGGAGCCCCTGGATTATACACCATGGAGCCCCTGGATTATACACCGTGGAGCCCTTGGATTATACACCGTGGAGCCCCTGGATTATACACCGTGGAATTCCTGGATTATACACCGTGGAGTTCCTGGATTATACACCGAGGAGCCCTTGGATGGAGTCCCTGGATTATACACCGAGGAGCCCTTGGATGCAGTCCCTGGATTATACACCATGGAGCACCTGGATGGAGTCCCTGGATTATACACCGAGGAGCCCTTGGATGAAGTCCCTGGATTATACACCGAGGAGCCCTTGGATAGAGTCCCTGGATTATACACCGAGGAGCCCTTGGATGTAGTCCCTGGATTATACACCGTGGAGCCCTTGGATGGAGTCCCTGGATTATACACCGTGGAGCCCCTGGATTATACACCGTGGAGCCCTACGCCTTTACTGCCTTTTTGGGTAGTAACCAGGATAGGAACGCCCCACAACGCAGGACCGGGAGCATCGTGAGAACCTGGTGACCGTATCACTGCTCGTTATCCGCTAATGTCATGTAAACCTTTGCTGGGCAATTTATCAAGGCTGGGGCTTTTCTGCGCCGACCTTCATGACGCGCCCCCTGGAGTAAGATCTGTCAGGGATATTTTACACCACTTTTGTGCCCTTTATTATACTGAGCTTTGCTCACTTTTTATTTAAAAAGATGAAAGAGCCGGTGTAAAAAGGTGAAAAGTGATCACATGTAAGGTGTGCGGGACGTTTTCAGGATTTCAGACAGTTTTACAACCCTTTTCTGGTGCTGGTCCCCCTGACCTAAAATCGTCAGCCTCATAAAGTGTATCGTATATGGAGATGTCGAGTTCGGGTCAGGGTTGTGTCCAAGAGGCCACGAAAGAAGAAACTAATTATAATTACGGTTATAAGTTGTTAATTTGTACAGATTTGTGTTAGTATTGATAGTTGGGGTTTATTTCAGTTAGGGTTGTTTTGGCCTCACTAGCCTCAAGCTCGCTCCTCCGGCCAGCAGCTACTCTGTAGATGCAACCCTGGGCCTGTGCTAAGGCTTTATCCATTCACAGGGGTGTAATAGTGATGGCCAGGGTTCCTTAACCCTTTCACGACCGGCCGATTTTTCGCTTTCCGTTTTTTTTTTTCGCCATTCTTTTTCTGAGAGACGTAACTTTTTTATTTTTCAGTCAATATGGTCATGTGAGGGCTCATTTTTTGCGGAACGAGCTGTACTTTTAAATGAAACCATCAGTTTTACCATATTGTGTACTAGAAAATGGCAAAAAAATTCCAAATGCTGAAAAATTGCAAAAAAAGTGCGATAGCACTATGGTTTTTGAGATATTTTATTCACTGTGTTCACTATATGGTAAAACTGATGTGTGGGTGTGATGCCTCAGGTCAGTGCGAGTTCGTAGACACCAAACATGTATAGGTTTACTTTTATATAAGGGGTTAAAAAAAAATCGGAAGTTTGTTTGAAAAAAGTGGCGCACGTTTTACGCCATATTCCGTGACCCGTAGCGTTCTCATTTTTCGGGATCTTAGGCTCAATGACGGCTTATTTTTTGCGTCTCGAGCTGACGTTTTTAACGGTACCATTTTTGCGCAGATGCTACGTTTTGATCGCCTCTTATTGCATTTTGCGCAAAAGTTGTGGCGACAAAAAAACGTCGTTTTGGCGTTTGGAATTTTTTTGCCGCTACGCCGTTTACTGATCAGATTAATTGATTTTATATTTTGATAGATCGGGCGTTTCTGAACGCGGCGATACCAAATGTGTGTATATTTTTTATTTTTTTAACCCTTTAATTTTCAATAGGGCGAATGGGGGGTGATTTGAACTTTTAGGTTTTTTTGTTTTTTTTTAATTTTTTAAAACTTATTTTTTTACTTTTTTTTTTTATTTTACTAGTCCCCCTAGGGGGCTATTGCGATCAGCATTCCGATCGCTCTGCAGTATCTGCTGATCACAGCTGGAAGGCTGTAAACAGCAGATACGCTGTCTTTCTCTTTTGCTGTGCCCCGGGCACAGCGAAAGTGAAACCAATTCATGTGTAGTACAGGAGTCATCACATGACCCTGTGCTACCATGACAACTATCGGGAGTCACGTGATCGCGTCACGTGACTTCCGGTTTCGGCGGTAAGTAAAACTTTACCGCGATCGCGCTTATAATGGCGCTGTCATGTATTGACAGCGCCATATAAGGGGTTAATCGGCACGAGCAGATAACGATTCTGCTCGTGCCTAGCAGGCACACATCTCAGCTGTGAAAATCAGCTGAGATGTGTGCCGATCGCGGCATGCTGCCGCCGGAGGACCGCGGGCAGTAAGATTATGTCATTTAGGACGTAATTTTACGGCCCGCGGTCGTTAAGGGGTTAAAGAACCTGCAGAGTGGAGTGGCTTGTGCCAAGTCTGTCCGAAGGCAGTCTTATGAACTGATGGCCTTAGACAGACCCCAACATTTCGGAAAAAGGCTTTATGTAGCTAATTTCCATTAGGAATAATACAACCGCTCTGGTATCAAGCTCCTAATTCCTTTTGTATAAAGGACATTTTTACAGTGTGAGCGATGAGATGATGGATCTCTCCGCCACATTATCTTACGGTCATGGAGGCCTGTGCGCCTTTCTTGACTATTTGCAGGTTATTGGCACTAGATTATGGGACGTTGATCCAGGGAACTAGTCTGATTGCCGTATGTGGAGTCAGGAAGGAATTTTTCCCCTAATATGGGGCAATTGTCTTTTGCCTCATGGGGTTTTCGCCTTCCTCTGGATCAACACATTAGCTTTTAGGCTGAACTTGTGTCTTTCAACCTTAAGGCTATGAAACTGTCCCTCTATTGAGGTTCAAAGGTCTGTGCCAGGGTTCCTTTGGAGGGTTTTGCTCCAAGTCTATGCTGGAAGCCTTTTTTTAGCCAATTGCCTCAGAAAGCTTCATTTAGGAAAGTAACATTACGGTAGTGAGAATTTATTTTGGTGAGAATTGACTGACCCACTTTAGCCTTAAGCTCGCTCCTCCGGCCAGCAGCTACTCTGGATGCAATTCTGGCTCTGTTATAAATCTTTATCACTGTATAGAGGTGCAAGATTGAAATCTAGGGTTCCTTTGGAACCTGAAGGATAGAGAGGCTAGTGCCAAGTCTGTCTGAGGAAGCCTATTTCAGCCAACGGCCTCAGACAGGTCCAATTGAGAGAATAGCATTAGATTGTTTTTTTTAATTTTTATTTAGGATTGATTCAACCACTCTAGCCTTAAGCTCGCTCCTCCGGCCAGCAGCTACTCTGTAGATGCAACCCTGGACTTGTGGTGAGTCTTTATCCCTATTCAGGGGTGTAATGGTGATGGCCAGGGTTCCTTAAAGAACCTGCAGAGTGGAGTGGCTTGTGCCAAGTCTGTCCGAAGGCAGTCTTATGAACTGATGGCCTTAGACAGACCCCAACATTTCGGAAAAAGGCTTTATGTAGCTAATTTCCATTAGGAATAATACAACCGCTCTGGTATCAAGCTCCTAATTCCTTTTGTATAAAGGACATTTTTACAGTGTGAGCAATGAGATGATGGATCTCTCCGCCACATTATCTTACGGTCATGGAGGCCTGTGCGCCTTTCATGACTATTTGCAGGTTATTGGCACTAGATTATGGGACGTTGATCCAGGGAACTAGTCTGATTGCCGTATGTGGAGTCGGGAAGGAATTTTTCCCCTAATATGGGGCAATTGTCTTTTGCCTCATGGGGTTTTTGCCTTCCTCTGGATCAACACATTAGCTTTTAGGCTGAACTTGAGTCTTTCAACCTTAAGGCTATGAAACTTTTCCTGGGGCCGACGGCCTCAGACAGATCCCAACATTCAGGGGAAAAAAGGTTTAGTTAAAGAGGGAGAAATTAAAAGTAAAGCTCCAGAAACAAACTAAAATCCCCAAAAATGTATAATTTCCAAATAATATAATATAGAGCAAAAGTATTATCCTGTCCGGTCCCATGTCAGGGCATTAGTCTGTGATCTGGGCAGATTAATGCTTTTGCTCTTGTATATTAAATTGGAAATTTTGGGGAATTTTAGTTTTTTTCTGTAGCTTTGCTGTTAATTTTAGGGTAGGGACTCGCAAGACATGAGGACCCTTGACGTGGGTTGCGAGCTTTGTGTATTTTAGCCAAAATATCAACCAATGCCACAGAAATTATAAATTTTTTTCATGTTATATTTATTTGTATACAGGCGCTGGGCTCTTCATGTGTGTGACCAGCGCCCTATACAAGCCTTACCTAATACTGAGGAGTCGCCCCCTCCATGAATCGGGAGGTTGTGAGTGGTGGTCTCATCAGTATTTTGCCTCCATCTTTAGTGCAGTATTTTCTGTGACCCGGGCAGGTGAATTCTGCTTCCCCTTTATTTTTTATATTGCACTTATGAAGTTTTGGGGAATTTTAATTCCTTATTTTGTGGCTTTTGCTTTTAATTTTAGCAAAGTGACTCACAAAACAATGAGGACCCTTGACGTGGGTTGCAAGGTTGTGTTTTTTGGCCAAAATATCGACCAATACCTCATATATGTATCATATCTATTTTTTTGCATGTTTTATATATTTTTAT
Source organism: Anomaloglossus baeobatrachus (assembly GCF_048569485.1). NCBI lineage: Eukaryota > Metazoa > Chordata > Amphibia > Anura > Aromobatidae > Anomaloglossus > Anomaloglossus baeobatrachus. The sequence goes on along the minus strand of NC_134359.1, from coordinate 282,961,373 downwards.
GGAGCCAATCCCATGTATATTGGTCTAGTATGCTAGAATGTAATATAATACTAGCATGTAATATATAATACCGTTGTTCTGTTCATGCTCCGAGATCTGATGTCACAGCCCTGCTCCATGGCCGAATGAGATAAATCTGTTCATGATGCTGTTCCTCTGGCGGGTAAGATACTTCTTGACTCGTGTTTCTGTATATATATATATATAAAAATATATATATATATATATATATATATATATATATATACATACATATACATATATATATACATAAATATATATACATATATATATACATATATATATACATATATATATATATATACACACACATACATATATATTTTTATATATATATATATATATATATATATATATATATATATATATATATATACAGTTAGGTCCAGAAATATTTGGACAGTGACACAATTTTCGCTAGTTGGGCTCTGCATGCCACCACATTGGATTTGAAATGAAACCTCTACAACAGAATTCAAGTGCAGATTGTAACGTTTAATTTGAAGGTTTGAACAAAAATATCTGATAGAAATTGTAGGAATTGTCACATTTCTTTACAAACACTCCACATTTTAGGAGGTCAAAAGTAATTGGACAAATAAACCAAACCCAAACAAAATATTTTTATTTTCAATATTTTGTTGCGAATCCTTTGGAGGCAATCACTGCCTTAAGTCTGGAACCCATGGACATCACCAACCGCTGGGTTTCCTCCTTCTTAATGCTTTGCAAGGCCTTTACAGCCGCAGCTTTCAGGTCTTGCTTGTTTGTGGGTCTTTCCGTCTTAAGTCTGGATTTGAGCAAGTGAAATGCATGCTCAATTGGGTTAAGATCTGGTGATTGACTTGGCCATTGCAGAATGTTCCACTTTTTTGCACTCATGAACTCCTGGGTAGCTTTGGCTGTATGCTTGGGGTCATTGTCCATCTGTACTATGATGCGCCGTCCGATCAACTTTGCAGCATTTGGCTGAATCTGGGCTGAAAGTATATCCCGGTACACTTCAGAATTCATCCGGCTACTCTTGTCTGCTGTTATGTCATCAATAAACACAAGTGACCCAGTGCCATTGAAAGCCATGCATGCCCATGCCATCACGTTGCCTCCACCATGTTTTACAGAGGATGTGGTGTGCCTTGGATCATGTGCCGTTCCCTTTCTTCTCCAAACTTTTTTCTTCCCATCATTCTGGTACAGGTTGATCTTGGTCTCATCTGTCCATAGAATACTTTTCCAGAACTGAGCTGGCTTCATGAGGGGTTTTTCAGCAAATTTAACTCTGGCCTGTCTATTTTTGGAATTGATGAATGGTTTGCATCTAGATGTGAACCCTTTGTATTTACTTTCATGGAGTCTTCTCTTTACTGTTGACTTAGAGACAGATACACCTACTTCACTGAGAGTGTTCTGGACTTCAGTTGATGTTGTGAACGGGTTCTTCTTCACCAAAGAAAGTATGCAGCGATCATCCACCACTGTTGTCATCCGTGGACGCCCAGGCCTTTTTGAGTTCCCAAGCTCACCAGTCAATTCCTTTTTTCTCAGAATGTACCCGACTGTTGATTTTGCTACTCCAAGCATGTCTGCTATCTCTCTGATGGATTTTTTCTTTTTTTTCAGCCTCAGGATGTTCTGCTTCACCTCAATTGAGAGTTCCTTAGACCGCATGTTGTCTGGTCACAGCAACAGCTTCCAAATGCAAAACCACACACCTGTAATCAACCCCAGACCTTTTAACTACTTCATTGATTACAGGTTAACGAGGGAGACGCCTTCAGAGTTAATTGCAGCCCTTAGAGTCCCTTGTCCAATTACTTTTGGTCCCTTGAAAAAGAGGAGGCTATGCATTACAGAGCTATGATTCCTAAACCCTTTCTCCGATTTGGATGTGAAAACTCTCATATTGCAGCTGGGAGTGTGCACTTTCAGCCCATATTATATATATAATTGTATTTCTGAACATGTTTTTGTTAACAGCTAAAATAACAAAACTTGTGTCACTGTCCAAATATTTCTGGACCTAACTGTATATATATCACAGCTCCTACACAGAGCTAATGCATTTTATTAGTTGACTTTTGTGTCTTAGTCCCAATACTTCTGCCTTGTGACTGCCTCTCTACTGCCCCCTACTGACCATCTGATCATAGCACAATGGACGTGTGCAATACGTTTTATACATTACTGAATAAATCACGTGATAATTAAGAAAATATCTTTTATTTAAACAAACACAATATAACATTAAATAAACCCAAGAATTTTCATTATTTACTTCAATTAATTTAAAAATAATACAAAAAATGAATAATAAAATTAAGAGAAGCATAAAAATAAAAAAAAAATTGCAGTTTCGGAGCATTTTAGACCAAAGCGCACACCAGGTAAAAAAAAAAAAATCATGTTGACCGATTAATGCCTCATAATACAAAGTGACCTGTGTATAGCTGTAGAGCCAGAATTAAAGGGGTTGTCCATTAGTGTTAACAGTTGATGCCCGGTATATAGTGAACAGACCTGTGGTGTTGCGCTATGTTACCAGCCAATCGGAGGGGTGCCGGGCGTTGGACCCCTACTAATCACATATTGATGACCATCAGTATAAAAGTAGTAGCCAGCCATTGTAAAGGCCACATCCACATTTGCTCCCGATCAATAATTAATAGTAAATAGTCTCATTTACAAAAAAATCTCCTGCCGTTTTGGGTACACAGCCCTGAATACAAACGTATGTGTCTCCAAGGTTACAAGCTCTGTGTAGACCAGATTCTGCACTCACCCCCCTCATCTATGTTAGTGGACAGATGTAAGGCGGGGTCAGACTACACAAGGTTTGTTTGTAGTCTGTTACCACGGAGACACATATATTTGCATAGGAGCTGTAGACGCAAAACGACAGGAAATTTTTAATTGAAACTATTTGCAAAATTTGCTTTTTTTTGGAACAATGGTGGACATTACATTTTTTTACACCCACTTCTATACTAAAAGTTTTTTTTCTGTGTTTGGGTTGGAAAGCAGCGCAATATTTTTGGGGTTTTCAGCAGATACCTCGGAGGCAGACAGGCAGGGGGTATTTATGAGCTGCTACCAACTGCGTCAAGTCTGTAGTGAGGTCTAGTTATAAGGATGCAAATAGGCCACTGATCTGAGGCAACGTGGCTACTTCCCATGATGCACTGCACAGCGGATGATCAGAAATAACCTGTCACATTGGATGGGTCTTCTATAAAGCAGAATATCACATTTCACACGACAAGACCCCTGGGGGCCCTTCTCAGACCCACTGTATATGAGAACAGGCCGTTACCTGCCCCCTGCAGTCAGTCCTGTGTAAGGCAGCACTATGGATCGGCCGGTATCCTGCGGAATATTAACCCTTTCCCCGGTTCCGATTGCAGGCAACATCCAATCTGCCGTTTTCTCACTTTTTCAATAGGACCTTAGGCCGGGCATTGAGCGGTAGGATCTCCTGGAAGTCTTTGGCTATTTCTCGCAGGGCGTCCATGTGCGGGTTCACGTTCTCTTCCATCCATTCTTCTACCGTGTCCGGGAAATAGATGGCGTCCAGCTCAGATCGCAGGGCCTGGATGTGGGACTCCCATTCTTCATTGGCTCTGGAAGAAGAAGGTGAAAGTTACATTTATAACAAAACGCTGAATGATTTCTGATTGCACGGTCCTTTGTGTCGCCGGCTCCACTGCTGCTACATTCACTTTCATAGGAGCGGAAATTACTATCCCTCCTATAGAGGTGAAGAGAGCGGAGGCTGCACATGTCTGCCACCTTCTTCAAAAGAGACCTTGGTCCATCTTTCTCCAACAACTATGTATTGTTTATCACTAAATTATCTATTGAATATGTAAAGCTGAGTGTATGTATGTATATGTGTGTGTATATGTATGTATGTATGTGTGTATATGTGTGTGTGTGTATATGTATGTATGTATGTGTGTATATGTATGTATGTATGTATATGTGTGTGTATATGTATGTATGTATGTGTGTATATGTGTGTGTATGTATGTATATGTGTGCGTGTATATATATGTATGTATGTATGTGTATGTATATGTGTGTATGTATGTATGTGTATGTGTATATGTATGTATGTGTATGTGTATATGTATGTATGTATATGTGTGCGTTTATATGTATGTATGTGTATGTATGTATGTGTGTGTGTGTGTGTATGTGTATCTATGTATATATATGTGTGTGTGGATGTATGTATATATGTGAGTATGTGTATATGTCTGTGTATGTATATATCTGTGTGTGTATGTATGTATGTGTGCGTGTGTATGTATGTATGTATATGTATGTATGTGTGTGTGGATGTATGCATGTATGCATGTATGTGTATCTATGTATATATGTGTGTATGTGTATATGTCTGTGTATTTGTGTTTGTATGTGTGTGTATATGTGTATATATCTGTGTGTATGTATGTATGTGTGTGGATGTATGTGTGTATCTATGTATATATGTGTGTATGTATGTATGTGTGTGGATGTATGTTTGTATGTGTATCTATGTATATATGTGTATATATGTGTATATGTCTGTGTATTTGTGTATGTATGTCTGTATATATCTGTGTGTGTGTGTATGTATGTATGTATATGTGTATATGTATGTATGTATGTATGTGGATGTATGTGTGTATGTGTATCTATGTATATATATGTGTGTATGTATGTATGTATATGTGTACATGTATATATGTATGTATGTATGTGTGTGGATGTATGTATGTATGTATGTGTGTGTATCTATGTATATATGTGTGTATGTGTATATGTCTGTGTATTTGTGTATGTATGTGTGTGTATGTGTGTATATATCTGTGTGTGTATGTATATATGTGTGTGTGTACATATGTATGTATATGTATGTATGTGTGTGGATGTATGTGTATCTATGTATATATAAGTGTATGTATGTATGTGTGTGTGTGTGTGTGTGTGTGTGGATGTATGCATGTGTATCTATGTATATATGTGTTTTTGTGTATATGTCTGTGTATTTGTGTATGTATGTGTGTGTATGTGTGTATATATGTGTGTGTGTATGTATGTATGTGTGTGTATATGTATGTATGTGTATGTATGTGTGTGGATGTATGTGTGTATGTGTATCTATGTATATATAAGTGTATGTATGTATGTGTGGATGTATGTATGTATGTGTATCTGTGTATATATGTGTATGTGTCTGTGTATTTGTATGTGTGTGTGTATGTGTGTGTGTGTATGTGTGTATCTATGTGTGTGTGTGTGTGTGTGTATGTATCTATGTGTGTCCACTAAAGGAATCTGCACCATCACATTTACATTCACAAAATTTTGCACAGGCGCCTCATGTGACTCAGGGAATGTCACACTGTTTTGAGGGGAAATTATATCCCCGCGCTTTACAGTAATTCACAAAACAAATGCTTACTTACTGTTTGGATGTGTGAGGTAATATATTGGCTGTTTTGACAGCCTGAATATTTATCAGGTGGCCCAATCACAGCTCTGCTTTTATTTTGCATTAATAGGAGCTGTGATTGGTTGCTATAGGCAACGAAGGACATTCTTAGTATAAAAAGATTATCTGTCAGTTAATATGATTTTGGTGGTTAAGAAGGAAAGAGAGAGAGACAGAGAGGAAAAGAGAGAGAGTGGGAAAAAGGGAGAGTGGGACAAAGCAAGAGTGGGGGAGAGAGAAAGTGGGAAAGAGGGAGAGTGGGACAAAGGAAGAGTTGGGGAGAGAGAAAGTGGGAAAGAGGGAGAGTGGGGGAGAGAGAAAGTGGGAAAGAGGGAGAGTGGGACAAAGGAAGAGTGGGGGAGAGAGAAAGTGGGAAAGAGGAAGAGTGGGACAAAGGAAGAGTGGGGGAGAGAGAAAGTGGGAAAGAGGGAGAGTGGGACAAAGGAAGAGTTGGGGAGAGAGAAAGTGGGAAAGAGGAAGAGTGGGACAAAGGAAGAGTGGGGGAGAGAGAAAGTGGGAAAGAGGAAGAGTGGGACAAAGGAAGAGTGGGGGAGAGAGAAAGTGGGAAAGAGGGAGAGTGGGACAAAGGAAGAGTTGGGGAGAGAGAAAGTGGGAAAGAGGAAGAGTGGGACAAAGGAAGAGTGGGGGAGAGAGAAAGTGGGAAAGAGGAAGAGTGGGACAAAGGAAGAGTTGGGGAGAGAGAAAGTGGGAAAGAGGGGGAGTGGGACAAAGGAAGAGTGGGGGAGAGAGAAAGTGGGAAAGAGGGAGAGTGGGACAAAGGAAGAGTTGGGGAGAGAGAAAGTGGGAAAGAGGAAGAGTGGGACAAAGGAAGAGTGGGGGAGAGAGAAAGTGGGAAAGAGGGAGAGTGGGGGAGAGAGAAAGTGGGAAAGAGGGAGAGTGGGACAAAGCAAGAGTGGGGGAGAGAGAAAGTGGGAAAGAGGGAGAGTGGGACAAAGGAAGAGTTGGGGAGAGAGAAAGTGGGAAAGAGGGGGAGTGGGACAAAGGAAGAGTGGGGGAGAGAGAAAGTGGGAAAGAGGAAGAGTGGGACAAAGGAAGAGTGGGGGAGAGAGAAAGTGGGAAAGAGGAAGAGTGGGACAAAGGAAGAGTGGGGGAGAGAGAAAGTGGGAAAGAGGAAGAGTGGGACAAAGAAAGAGTGGGGGAGAGAGAAAGTGGGAAAGAGGAAGAGTGGGACAAAGGAAGAGTGGGGGAGAGAGAAAGTGGGAAAGAGGAAGAGTGGGACAAAGGAAGAGTGGGGGAGAGAGAAAGTGGGAAAGAGGAAGAGTGGGACAAAGGAAGAGTGGGGGAGAGAGAAAGTGGGAAAGAGGAAGAGTGGGACAAAGGAAGAGTGGGGGAGAGAGAAAGTGGGAAAGAGGAAGAGTGGGACAAAGGAAGAGTGGGGGAGAGAGAAAGTGGGAAAGAGGGAGAGTGGGGGACAGAGAAAGTGGGAAAGAGGGAGAGTGGGGGAGAGAGAAAGTGGGAAAGAGGGAGAGTGGGACAAAGGAAGAGTGGGGGAGAGAGAAAGTGGGAAAGAGGGAGAGTGGGGGACAGAGAAAGTGGGAAAGAGGGAGAGTGGGGGAGAGAGAAAGTGGGAAAGAGGGAGAGTGGGGGATAGAGAAAGTGGGAAAGAGGGAGAGTGGGACAAAGGAAGAGTGGGGGAGAGAAAGTGGGAAAGAGGGAGAGTGGGACAAAGGAAGAGTGGGGGATAGAGAAAGTGGGAAAGAGGGAGAGTGAGACAAAGGAAGAGTGGGGAAGAGAGAAAGTTTGAAAGAGGGAGAGAGTCAGAGGTAGAGGGAGAGTGGGACAAAGGGAGAGTGGGAGAGAGAAAGTGGGAAAGAGGGAGAGTGAGTCAAAGGGAGAGTGGGAGAGAGAGAGAAAGTGGGAAAGAGGGAGAGAGACAGGTAGAATGGGACAAAGGGAGAGTGTGAGAGAGAAAGAGGGAGAGTGGGACAAAGGGAGTGTGGGTGAGAGGGAGAGAGAGAGAGTGTGAGAGAGAGGAACAGTAGGAGAGGGAGAGTGGGACACAAAGAGTGGAAGAGAGGGAGAGTGGGAGAGAGGGAGAGGGGGACAGAGGGAGAGGGAGACTGAGGGAGAGGGAGACTGAGGGAGAGTGGGACAAAGGGAGAGTGGGACAAAGGGAGAGTGGGACAAAGGGAGAGAGAGTGAGAGAGAGGAACAGTAGGAGAGAGAGGGAGAAAGGGTGAGTGGGAGAGAGGGAGAGGGAGACAGAGAGTAAGTGGGACAAAGGGAGAGTGGGAGAGAGAGAAAGTGGGAGAAAGGGGAAGTGGCAGAGAGTGGGAGAGAGGGAGAGAGAGTGAGAGGAAGAGAAGGAGAGAGAAGGAGAGAGAAAAGGAGAGAATGGGAGAGTATAAGAGAGAGGGAGAGAGTCAGAGAGACAAATAGAGATTTAGTCACTATCCCGGGCAATGCCGGGGACTACAAATAATATTATGCAATTATCTACTCCCTTATTCACACAAGGAAGTTTGGGCCCCCTGATCAGTGGGAGTCCCTGTGGTCAGACCCCAGTGATAACACATTTATTGCTTATCCTGTGGACACGTGATGGATGTATTTCATGGAAAAACCTCTTTGGCACTGCTCTTCGGAGGTGACGTCCATTTTGAAGCCTGTTATTTCGGCACGATGTGACGTCAGTTCATTGTCAGCGTCTGATTTTGGACTCACTTTAAGATCTTTGCGCTGAACGTCTCCATTTTATGTGGGTTGCCAAATCGGTGTTTCCGGTGGTAACGTGAGAACCAGGCGCTGATTACACTGCGCAGGAAGACATAACAGATACCATGACGTAATAATAGGAGATATTTCCGTAGCAGTAATGATGGGGTTCTATAGGAAGGTGGTGCTGGTGCCCGAGGGAGCGGCACTGATGCTCTCCACACCGACCACTATGGTGCCTATGGATGGGCAGTGGCTCTGCTCCGTCACCTCTTACCTGTCCTCCTCTGTGATTTCGTGAACAGCCTTCTTCAGGTCACTGTGGACTTTCTTCACCATGTTATAAATTTCGGCTCCGGGAAACGCACCGGTCCCTTCACTGGGAGGAAAACAAACCCGAGGAGTTAGTGCAATTACGGGGCCAGTTAATAACACAATTTGTTCCTGTGTTTGTGGTTCTCTAACCACTAACCTTTTCAAGACTGAGGACATACTAAATCATGAAGGGGTGATCACAGCTGGCTCCTGTGATGAGCCAGCAGAGATTTCCGCACATGTCTACTGATTTGTACAGCAGACATGTGTGCCTCGCAGGCGCAGGTGGATCTGCAATCCACCTGCGCCTGTTAACCCCTTAAACCGCGCTGTCAAAATGTGACAGTGCAATTTAAATGGCCTCAGCAGGTGACGCGCACTTACCTACGGGAGACGATGGTTGTCATGGTAGCACAGGGTCATATGATGACTCCAGTTGCTATCATGACTCACTTCCCGTTACAGCCAGCAGAGCGCCGTGTGCTGATTGGAGCTGTGTAGCTCTGATCAGGAGAAATGAATGAGCGATCAGACTGCTGATCCTTATAGTCTCTCAGGGGGGGGACTAATAAAAAAAAAAAAGTTTTAAAAAATAAAAAATAACTAAAAGTTGAAATCACCTCCTATTTGCCCCATTGAAAATGAAAGGGTTAAAAAGAGAAAAAATATACACAGATTTGGTATCGCCGCGTTCAGAAACGCCCGATCTATGAAAATATAAAATCAATTCATCTGATTGGTACACGGTGCAGCGGCAAAAAAATTCCAAATGGCAAAATTATGTTTTTTGAACGCCGCAAATTTTGCGCAAAATGTGATAACAGGCGATCAAATCGTAGCATCTGCGCAAAAATGGTACCGTTAAAAACGTCAGCCTGAGACGCAAAAAATAAGCCATCACTGAGCCATAGATCCCGAAAAATGAAAACTCTATGGATGGTCGAAAATGGCACAAAAAGTGCGCCACTTTTTTTGGACAAACTTCTGATTTTTTTTTAACCCCTTAGATAAAAGTAAACCTATTCATGTTTGGTGTCTACGAACTCGCACCGACCTCAGGCATCACACCCACACATCAGTTTTACCATATAGTGAACACGGTGAATGAAATATCCCAAAAACACTCGTGCAATTGCACTTTTTTTTGCATTTTTCTGCAATTTCCATGAGTGGCTCAGAAAAAGGTAAAGATTTAATTACCAAATGTTCTTCTCCACACTGATGTTGCTGAATCCCAGGATGTGGGCGATGTCCTTCTTGGCCTCCTCGGTGAATTGTCCTGTGTGGGAGAAGATAAGTGACAATGCCGCAAATCAGGCGCCACGTCTGGGTGATATGAGCGCCGGCACGTACCGTACTTGAGGGTTTGTAGACACACGGCCAGGGAAGGGATGCCCACCGGCAGCAGCTCGCACAGCACCGAGTAATGGTCGTACCTGCCGGGGACAGACAATGAGCAATCAGCCGGTGACGCAGGAGCCTCCATAATCACTGGCGGGACACAATATGCCAAATCACAGGAATATAGTCATGAGCGCGGTTATACCAGGACAGGACTTACACCCACCGCAGTACCCCAGAGCTGGCGGTGACAAGGACATGCCCGCAGGACAGGACCTCTTACCGCAGAGGCTCCGAAACTTTGCCACCCGCAATGTGATGACCCTGATTATACATCACCCTGCTAGAGATGAAAGCTCGGGGCCTGCTGCCCTCTACCTGTGACTGTCCATATTGCAGATGTACATGCAGTCCTATGTAAATCAGTCTATAAGTCAGGCGGAGGACAAAAGACTGTCATTCTGTCACAGACATACGTTTAAACATGGCAAACGGAGGCCATAAACACAGTATGAGCAAAGCCTAAAAGAGCAATGGCGGGAATTGGGGCAATCTGACCTGCACTGGGGTACATGGCAGATTTTGCATTGGGGCCCCAAAATTTTAATTCCCCCCTCCTCCTCTAAAGAATAAAATTGCTGATCCTTATGTGACACCTCTGAATAGCGAATGACCAGGTGCATATATATCAGATTCAGACACATGTGACCACTGCAGCCAATCAGTGGCTTGCTAGTGACCGCTGCAGCCAATCAGTGGCTTGCTGGTGACCGCTGCAGCCAATCAGTGGCTTGCTGGTGACCACTGCAGCCAATCAGTAGCTTTCTGGTGACCACTGCAGCCAATCAGTGGCTTGCTGGTGACCACTGCAGCCAATCAGTGGCTTTCTGGTGACCACTGCAGCCAATCAGTGGCTTGCTGGTGACCACTGCAGCCAATCAGTGGCTTGCTGCTGACCACTGCACCTAGTGATTGACTGTAGCAGTCACAGAGACCAATGAGGTACCTGGTAGAAGAGCACCGGAGCATTGGTAAAGGGAGCATACATGAGTGATGGACATCCCCTTTAAGCAGAACCACCCCCAATATTCCCATGCACCCGCGTGGTCTCTGACCTCTGCCATCCGGTGAGAGCGATGCCGCTGTAGTGGATCTTGGGGAACTTGCTCATGGCTTTGACGACCTTCGCCCACTCCTGGTGGTTCTTCATGTGAAGCTGCATCGGGGTCCACATCTGATTCGGGGAGGACGCCCCTTTAAAGGCGCTGGCGAACCAAATATTTGTAAATCCGCTTTTCTCATATTTAGAAATAAAGGACTCTGAGAAAAAAGATAGGAGACGTTGCTGTCAGATATAACATGATGTTCTCCTCCACAGGGGCAGGGATGATCCGATGTATACAGTTGGACGCCCCCAGTATGGCCACCACGGGGTAAAGTCAGTGATCACCCGCTGCGGCCGGCCTTCTGTCTCGCCACCGATAGCGCGGAGCTATGTTCCTTAAGCCAGCTTTACACCTTACAATTAGGTGTGCGATCTCGTATGCGATGTGACACGCCCAGGTCGCATATGCGATTGAATGAGATTGCACGTTGGTCGTTCATTTGCTGTCACACGTGCGTTAGTAGTCTATGTTAAATTGATCAATTTTGTGTGCGATCCTTTAGATCATGTGTTCTGTGACGTATGCATTGGGCACCCTTTTTTTTTTTTATTTATTGACTTGCCAAGCGTGTGTAATGTGTAGGGATGTGTTTTTACTATGTCATCTGCCATTCAGCGCTGCTACATGGCCGCTGACAGCAGCCACAGACAGCCATGTAGCAGCGGTGAATGGCAGATGACAGCAGACACAGACAGAGCCGCACTGTCAGAATGAACTCGGGTGAACCTCACCCGACTTCATTGTGATGCTGCGGCTCTGTCTGTGTCGCGCCCTGATTAGCGGTCACCTGTGAAGGACCCACCGGTGACCACTAATCCCCTGAGTAAGTGAATTGAGCAGCCCTCTCTCATATACTCACCGATCCCCGATCCCCGGCTCTGCACGGCATTCACACTGCTCCGGCGGCTTTTACTGTTTTGAAAAAGCCGGCCGCCCATTAAACAATCTCGTATTCCCTGCTTTACCCGCCCACCGGCGCCTATGATTGGTTACAGTGAGACACGCCCCCACGCTGAGTGACAGGTGTCACACTGCACCCAATCACAGCAGCCGGTGGGCGTGTCTATACTGTGCAGTGAAATAAATAATTAAAAAAAATGGCGTGCGCTCCCCCCCAATTTTAAAACCAGCCAGATAAAGCCATACGGCTGAAGGCTGGTATTCTCAGGATGGGGAGCTCCACGTTATGGGGAGCCCCCCAGCCTAACAATATCAGCCAACAGCCGCCCAGAATTGCCGCATACATTATATGTGACAGTTCTGGGGCTGTACCCGGCTCTTCCCGATTTGCCCTGGTACGTTGGCAAATCGGGGTAATAAGGAGTTATTGGCAGCCCATAGCTGCCAATAAGTCCTAGATTAATCATGTCAGGCGTCTATGAGACACCCTCCATGATTAATCTGTAAATTACAGTAAATAAACACACACACCCGAAAAATCCTTTATTAGAAATAAAAAACACAACATATACCCTGGTTCACCACTTTAATCAGCCCCAAAAAGCCCTCCTTGTCCGGCGTAATCCAGGATGGTCCAGCGTCGCTTCCAGCGCTGCTGCATGGAGGTGACCGGAGCTGCAGCAGACACAGCCGCTCCGGTCACCTCCACACAGCAAATGAAGACAGCTGCGCGATCAGCTGAGCTGTCACTGAGGTTACCCGCTGTCACTGGATCCAGCGGTGGATGCAGCGGTGGCCGCGGGTAACCTCAGTGACCGCTCAGCTGATCGCGCTACTCACCTCAGTTGCTGCGTGGAGGTGAGAGGAGCAGCGGTGAGTAGCGCGATCAGCTGAGCTGTCACTGAGCTTACCCGCGGCCACCGCTGCATCCACCGCTGGATCCAGTGACAGCGCGTAACCTCAGTGACAGCTCAGCTGATCGCCGGCTGTCTTCATTTGCTGTGTGGAGGTGACAGGAGCGGCTGTGTCTGCTGCAGCTCCGGTCACCTCCATGCAGCAGCGCTGGATGCGACGCTGGAGCATCCTGGATTACGCCGGACAAGGAGGGCTTTTTGGGGCTGATTAAAGTGGTGAACCAGGGTATATGTTTGTGTTTTTTATTTCTAATAAAGGATTTTTCGGGTGTGTGTTTATTTACTGTAACTTACAGATTAATCATGGAGGGTGTCTCATAGACGCCTGACATGATTAATCTATGACTTATTGGCAGCTATGGGCTGCCAATAACTCCTTATTACCCCGATTTGCCAACGCACCAGGGCAAATCGGGAAGAGCCGGGTACAGTCCCAGAACTGTCGCATCTAATGTATGCGGCAATTCTGGGCGGCTGTTGGCTGATATTGTTAGGCTGGGGGGCTCCCCATAACGTGGAGCTCCCCATCCTGAGAATACCAGCCTGTAGCCGTATGGCTTTATCTGGCTGGTTTTAAAATTGGGGGGGACCGCACGCCATTTTTTAAAATTATTTAATATTTTATTTCACTGCACAGTATAGACACGCCCACCGGCTGCTGTGATTGGGTGCAGTGTGACCCCTGTCACTCAGCGTGGGGGCGTGTCTCACTGTAACCAATCATAGGCGCCGGTGGGCGGGGTAAGCAGGGAATACGAGATTGTTTAATGGGCGGCCGGCTTTTTCAAAACAGTAAAAGCCGCCGGAGCAGTGTGAATGCTGTGCAGCGCCGGGGATCGGGGATCGGTGAGTATATGAGAGAGGGGGACAGACTGACATGGACAGAGAGTGAGGGACAGAGATAGTGACCGACTGACAGAGATTAGTGCATGACAGACATTGTGAGGCGCTTCAGAACGCAGCTTTTCAGCTGCGCTCTGAAGCGGACCTTTTTTAAGCTGCGGTGCAGAGCGCACACCTGCGCACATAGCATCAGACACCAAAATCGTATGAGGGATGTCACACGTTAAAATTGACTAGGTTCATACAACAAAACGTCCAATGTATGAGGAATAAACGACGTGTATGCGATCACCGTATTTTCCTTCAATCTTGATCGCACGTAGGTTTCACACGCAAATACGTCACGAACGATGCCGGATGTGCGTCACTTACAACTTGACCCCGACGACGGATTGAAAGATTTATTGAAGCGTGTAAAGCAGGCATTACACGCTAATCATGGGGATAAGCGGTTTAATGTACTTTGCGCGGTCGGGATCGCACCAAGCAAGAAAATCTCTCTCTCGCTCATTAGGTTATGGAATTAATTTTCCTTAATACCAGAAGTCAGGACGGAAAATATCTAAACGTGAAATTGGAGCAAATTTGGGGATTTCATGGACGCCGCCTCCAGTCTCATTTGATTGATGAATCTGATGTGAAGACTGATGGCTGTCTGCAAGGGGCAGCGTACTAGCCGATGTACAGCCCTGCACTGATTGTCGGGGCCTCATCATCTTATGGTAGATGTACAGCCCTGCACTGATTGTCGGGGCCTCATCATCTTATGGTAGATGTACAGCCCTGCACTGATTGTCGGGGCCTCATCATCATATGGTTAATGTACTGCCCTGCACTGATTGTCGGGGCCTCATCATCTTATGGCAGATGTACAGCCCTGCACTGATTGTCGGGGCCTCATCATCATATGGCCGATGTACAGCCCTGCACTGATTGTCGGGGCCTCATCATCTTATGGTAGATGTACAGCCCTGCACTGATTGTCGGGGCCTCATCATCATATGGTTAATGTACTGCCCTGCACTGATTGTCGGGGCCTCATCATCTTATGGCAGATGTACAGCCCTGCACTGATTGTCGGGGCCTCATCATCTTATGGTAGATGTACAGCCCTGCACTGATTGTCGGGGCCTCATCATCTTATGGCAGATGTACAGCCCTGCACTGATTTTCGGGGCCTCATCATCTTATGGTAGATGTACAGCCCTGCACTGATTGTCGGGGCCTCATCATCTTATGGTAGATGTACAGCCCTGCACTGATTGTCGGGGCCTCATCATCTTATGGTAGATGTACAGCCCTGCACTGATTATCGGGGCCTCATCATCTTATGGTAGATGTACAGCCCTGCACTGATTGTCGGGGCCTCATCATCTTATGGTAGATGTACAGCCCTGCACTGATTATCGGGGCCTCATCATCATATGGCAGATGTACAGCCCTGCACTGATTGTCGGGGCCTCATCATCTTATGGTAGATGTACAGCCCTGCACTGATTGTCGGGGCCTCATCATCTTATGGTAGATGTACAGCCCTGCACTGATTGTCGGGGCCTCATCATCTTATGGTAGATGTACAGCCCTGCACTGATTGTCGGGGCCTCATCATCTTATGGTAGATGTACAGCCCTGCACTGATTGTCGGGGCCTCATCATCTTATGGTAGATGTACAGCCCTGCACTGATTGTCGGGGCCTCATCATCTTATAGTAGATGTGCTGCCCTGCACTGATTATCAGGACCTCATCATCTTATGGTAGATGTACAGCCCTGCACTGATTGTCGGGGCCTCATCATCTTATGGTAGATGTACAGCCCTGCACTGATTGTCGGGGCCTCATCATCTTATGGTAGATGTACAGCCCTGCACTGATTGTCAGGGCCTCATCATCATATGGTAGATGTACAGCCCTGCACTGATTGTCGGGGCCTCATCATCTTATGGTAGATGTACAGCCCTGCACTGATTGTCGGGGCCTCATCATCATATGGTAGATGTACTGCCCTGCACAGACTGTCGGGGCCTCATCATCATATGGCAGATGTACTGCCCTGCACTGATTGTCGGGGCCTCATCATCATATGGTAGATGTACAGCCCTGCACTGATTGTCGGGGCCTCATCATCTTATGGTAGATGTACAGCCCTGCACTGATTGTCGGGGCCTCATCATCATATGGTAGATGTGCAGCCCTGCACTGATTGTCGGGGCCTCATCATCATATGGTAGATGTACAGCCCTGCACTGATTGTCGGGGTCTCATCATCATATGGTTAATGTATTGCCCTGCACTGATTGTCGGGGCCTCATCATCTTATGGCAGATGTACAGCCCTGCACTAATTGTCGGGGCCTCATCATCATATGGTAGATGTACTGCCCTGCACTGATTGTCGGGGCCTCATCATCTTATGGTAGATGTACTGCCCTGCACTGATTGTCGGGGCCTCATCATCATATGGTAGATGTACAGCCCTGCACTGATTGTCGGGGCCTCATCATCTTATGGTAGATGTACAGCCCTGCACTGATTGTCGGGGCCTCATCATCTTATGGCAGATGTACAGCCCTGCACTGATTGTCGGGGCCTCATCATATGGTAGATGTACAGCCCTGCACTGAATGTCGGGGCCTCATCATCTTATGGCAGATGTACAGCCCTGCACTGATTGTCGGGGCCTCATCATCATATGGTAGATGTACAGCCCTGCACTGATTGTCGGGGCCTCATCATCATATGGTTGATGTACTGCCCTGCACTGATTGTCGGGGCCTCATCATCATATGGTTGATGTACAGCCCTGCACTGATTGTCGGGGCCTCATCATCATATGGCAGATGTACAGCCCTGCACTGATTGTCGGGGCCTCATCATCATATGGTAGATGTACAGCCCTGCACTGATTGTCGGGGCCTCATCATCATATGGTAGATGTGCTGCCCTGCACTGATTGTCGGGGCCTCATCATCATATGGTAGATGTGCTGCCCTGCACTGATTGTCGGGGCCTCATCATCATATGGTTGATGTACAGCCCTGCACTGATTGTCGGGGCCTCATCATCATATGGTAGATGTACTGCCCTGCACTGATTGTCGGGGCCTCATCATCTTATGGTAGATGTACTGCCCTGCACTGATTGTCGGGGCCTCATCATCATATGGCAGATGTACTGCCCTGCACTGATTGTCGGGGCCTCATCATCATATGGTAGATGTACAGCCCTGCACTGATTGTCGGGGCCTCATCATCATATGGTAGATGTACTGCCCTGCACTGATTGTCGGGGCCTCATCATCTTATGGTAGATGTACTGCCCTGCACTGATTGTCGGGGCCTCATCATCATATGGCAGATGTACTGCCCTGCACTGATTGTCGGGGCCTCATCATCTTATGGTAGATATACTGCCCTGCACTGATTGTCGGGGCCTCATCATCATATGGTAGATGTACAGCCCTGCACTGATTGTCGGGGCCTCATCATCATATGGTAGATGTGCTGCCCTGCACTGATTGTCGGGGCCTCATCATCATATGGCAGATGTACAGCCCTGCACTGATTGTCGGGGCCTCATCATCTTATGGTAGATATACTGCCCTGCACTGATTGTCGGGGCCTCATCATCATATGGTTGATGTACTGCCCTGCACTGATTGTCGGGGCCTCATCATCATATGGTTGATGTACAATCCTGCACTGATTGTCGGGGCCTCATCATCATATGGTTGATGTACTGCCCTGCACTGATTGTCGGGGCCTCATCATCATATGGTAGATGTACTGCCCTGCACTGATTGTCGGGGCCTCATCATCATATGGTTGATGTACTGCCCTGCACTGATTGTCGGGGCCTCATCATCATATGGTTGATGTACTGCCCTGCACTGATTGTCGGGGCCTCATGGCCGCCCTCTGCAGACAGTACGGGGTCGTATACGGCGGCTCTGAGCCCATTACTGTCACCGCTCCGCGATGTGATGACGTTTGTCTCTTACCTGTTTGCTCCATATTGAACTTGCCGTGGTAAAGCCACAGGACTGGAGACACGCGCTTAGTGATCCCGGTGGCTGCAAGAGATTGTATGAGGTTATGTGCACGGTGCTGGGCACTACGGGGTGTAACGCAATGTAAAGGCACGGATATACAGGACACGTCCTCATATTACCTCCTTGATGACAGATATTCCTCCCATCCCATATCCAACATGAGCACAAAGGATCGGGCATGATGAAATAAATATGCCTGATCCTTCCTCCCCTGTCCTGTGCCATCAGGGGAAGATTGGGACCCTCATACACATTGTCTCACTCCAGCTCTAAGATCATCTCTTAAATACTCTGTGCTGCTGTAGACCTCAGTTTGTACATTGCCGATCACTCGTGTCTTCACTAAAGTCACTGTCTGCCACATGGTCAACACACTCCTGTGCTGCTGCTGTAATCTCTGCCTTGATCTGATTGGTTATACTGTGTTATAGCCCCACCCATGCTACCCTGTGATTGGATACACTGTTATAGCCCCACCTATGCCACCCTGTGATTGGTTATACTGTGTTATAGCCCCACCCATGCCACCCTGTGATTGGATACACTGTTATAGCCCCACCCATGCCACCCTGTGATTGGATACACTGTTATAGCCCCACCCATGCCACCCTGCGATTGGATACACTGTAATAGTCCCACCCATGCCACCCTATGATTGGATACACTGTTATAGCCCCACCCATGCCACCCTGTGATTGGATACACTGTTATAGCCCCACCCATGCCACCCTGCGATTGGATACACTGTTATAGCCCCACCCATGCCACCCTGCGATTGGATACACTGTAATAGTCCCACCCATGCCACCCTATGATTGGATACACTGTTATAGCCCCACCTATGCCACCCTGTGATTGGATACACTGTTATAGTCCCACCCATGCCACCCTGTGATTGGATACACTGTTATAGCCCCACCCATGCCACCCTGCGATTGGATACACTGTAATAGTCCCACCCATGCCACCCTATGATTGGATACACTGTTATAGCCCCACCTATGCCACCCTGTGATTGGATACACTGTTATAGTCCCACCCATGCCACCCTGCGATTGGTTACACTGTGTTATAGCCCCACCTAAGCCACCCTGTGATTGGATACACTGTTATAGTCCCACCCATGCCACCCTGTGATTGGTTACACTGTGTTATAGCCCCACCTACACCACCCTGTGATTGGATACACTGTTATAGCCCCACCCATGCCACCCTGTAATTGGATACACTGTTATAGCCCCACCCATGCCACCCTGTGATTGGTTACAATGTGTTATAGCCCCACCTACGCCACCCTGTGATTGGATACACTGTTATTGCCCCACCCATGCCACCCTGTGATTGGATACACTGTTATAGCCCCACCCATGCCACCCTGTGATTGGTTACACTGTGTTATAGCCCCACCTACGCCACCCTGTGATTGGTTACACTGTGTTATAGCCCCACCCACGCCATCCTGTAATTGGATACACTGTTGTAGCCCCACCCATGCCACCCTGTGATTGGTTACACTGTGTTATAGCCCCACCTACGCCACCCTGTGATTGGTTACACTGTGTTATAGCCCCACCCATGCCACTCTGTGATTGGTTACACTGTGTTATAGCCCCACCCACTCCACCCTGTGATTGGCTCACCCTGAATGTTCTCGATGCTCAGCCTCCTCAGCATGTCGTCCCACATCAGCTGGGTCTTCTCTGGGAACTGAGCGTACAGGAAGTCCACCACGTTCTTCAGGTGTCCGAGGAACATCTTGCCCAGGTCTCCTTTATTACTGTTCAGCCACGACTTGGAATCTTGTCCTTCCCCAAGATGGTAAACCTAAAGTTGTGAGGGTCAGCGAGCCATTATATGTAATATTGGGAGACCCTTCAGAAACCTCCCTCGAAAGCGAAAAGTCGAGGACTGGATGGAACCACATGGCTACTTTCTTCCATAAACAGCGCCCCTATCTGCACATTGGCTGTGTCTGGTATTACACCTCCTCTGCATTGCAGTGAATGGAGATGTGCTGCGATACCAAACACAACCTGAGAACCGTGTGGCGCTTTCCCAAAGAAAGTAGCAATATTTTTTAATCGTGGAGTGCCCCTTTAATTATCCTGGCTTGATGTTTGCTCTGACCAATTGGATGGCTTCACCCTACCGTCTCACCTGCCTATACCTATAACAGTGGCTGCAGCTGCATCTCCCTCCTCTCCCCCTAGTTAGACATTTTTTTTTAGATGCGTGAGAGGTCGTACAAATTAGAGCAGACATATCTATGTAGGAAATATAACAAAATGTTGCAAGTTTTGTGTATTAACAAGTTACTGCCACCTTTAAGGGCATTTTTTTTTACATAAATGCATGTATTTTGGGCTAAAAATAATTTTTGGCAATTGGGTTTTATTAAAAATGTTGCACCATTTGTTTTTTAGAGGCTCTTTGTTTGCCTGCATATTGCTGGGCGTAGAATGAGTTAACCGAGAATCCATTAGTGATCTGGTATCTGTCTTGTTCTGTACGCTTTATGGCAGCGCTGCAAACACAATCTCACCTCATCACATCCAATATGGACCCAGCTGCTCTTTGGATGCTTTTGCAAAATTTGGCTGAGGATCATTTTAATCAGCGGCAGGGTCTCCGCATTGTGAGGGTTCATGCTGTTGGGGTACCGGTCCACCTCTCTGAGGTTTCTGTACTTGTCGTGCTTCAGGACGTACTGTAAAGAATAAAAGATAGGCTTTAGGTAAAGATGATGGAATTTTTTCACAATTGCAGAATAATTAAATGAAACACACCATGTCAGACGATAGCGGAAATAACTACTGCGCTCTACCAGCAGTGACCACTAGAGGGAGCTCTGGACTGCAGAAAGTTCATACATAGCACACTCAGTGTGCAGAGAGCGCCATCTAGTGGTGGCTGCAGGTAGTGAACATAGTATTTTTTTTTTGGTCTTTTTGGCTACTAAAGTACAGTAATAACAGCAGCAGGTAGGGCAGAAAAACACACATAGTAAAAAAAATATTGTACAGGAAAAAAAAACATTGATTGGATGAGTAAATGATCTGGAAACCTGCGGCCGCCCTCGCAGCACCTGTACATAGGATCAAAGTTCATTTCTCTGCAATGTTCGATGTATATGTGGGTGAAAGTTATTGTTTTACTGCTCTACCCGGCGCAATAAACTTCCTTAACTATGAAAAGCAGGACCAAGTTACTCCCCCTGATGTCATTATAGAACTACAAGTCCCAGCATTCCATGTTTTTCAACTGAGTTTTTCTTGTGTTTTTGCGCTTCTTCCGTAAGCCATTGCTTTTTTTATTTTTCCATCCTTATAAATGTACGAAGGCTTGTTTTTTGCAGGACCAGGTCAACTGCCAGGAAGAGTTATCAGAGGGATCTCATCCCCATTCACTTCAATAGAGCAGAGGTGTAATACCTGTGGACAAGTGTGGCGCTATTTTTTGGAAGAAACCAGCATATAGCACTATAGGGCGTCACTGGGAACTGCGTCCTGGACTTTCCCTTTAAACATCCCGATCATGTAGGAGTGTGTCCGCACTATAGTGGACCCCGGCTGTGACCACAGCGACGCCCTATAGCGCTATAAACGCAGATTATAAAGCTGTAATAAATGATATCAGCAGTTCCGGGGTAACGGGGCACACCCTACAACGCCCGACACTTACCTCCATGTGCCCGAACGTCTGCACCAGCGGGACCACTTCAAGGTTGTTGATCTCCGCAAGGTGCAAAATCTTCTCAAGGTCATCATCACTGCGGAGAGCGAAGACGGGTCAGAACCAGAACCGAGGCAGAAGCGACCATGTCTGACTAAAGAAGTGGGTCATATATATTATAGGAGGGACCTTACTACAGGGGCGGCTACTGGACCCCCAGGACCCCATTACACCTTAGATTAGAGGATTAGACTGCTTATAATGCGGCACTGGAGTCTGCTCTGCTGTGGACTGCTTATAATGCTGCACTGGAGTCTGCTCTGCTGTAGACTGCTTATAATGTGGCACTGGAGTCCGCTCTGCTGTAGTCTGCTTATAATGTGGCACTGGAGTCTGCTCTGCTGTAGACTGCTTATAATGCGGCACTGGAGTCTGCTCTGCTGTGGACTGCTTATAATGCTGCACTGGAGTCTGCTCTGCTGTAGTCTGCTTATAATGTGGCATTGGAGTCTGCTCTGCTGTAGTCTGCTTATAATGTGGCACTGGAGTTTGCTCTGCTGTAGACTGCTTATAATGTGGCACTGGAGTTTGCTCTGCTGTAGACTGCTTATAATGTGGCACTGGAGTCCGCTCTGCTGTAAACTGCTTATAATGTGGCACTGGAGTCCGCTCTGCTGTAGACTGCTTATAATTTGGCACTTAAGTCTGCTCTGCTGTAGACTGCTTATAATACGGCACTGAAGTCCACTCTGCTGTAGACTGCTTATAATACGGCACTGAAGTCAGCTCTGCTGTAGACTGCTTATAATGAGGCACTGGAGTCTGCTCTGCTGTACTCTACTTATAATGCGGCACTGGAGTCTTCTCTGCTGTGGATTGCTTAAAATGTGGCACTGGAGTCTGCTCTGCTGTAGACTGCTTATAATACGGCACTGAAGTCTGCTCTGCTGTACTCTACTTATAATGTGGCACTGGAGTCTGCTCTGCTGTGGATTGCTTATAATGTGGCACTGGAGTCCGCTCTGCTGTGGATTGCTTATAATAAGGCACTGAAGTCCGCTCTGCTGTAGACTGCTTATAATGTGGCACTGAAGTCTGCTCTGCTGTAGACTGCATATAATGTGGCATTGGAGTCCGCTCTGCTGTAGACTGCTTATTATGCGGCACTGAAGTCCGCTCTGCTATAGACTGCTTATAATGTGGCACTGAAGTCTGCTCTGCTGTATACTGCTTATAATGCGGCACTGAAGTCCGCTCTGCTGTGGATTGATTAAAATGTGGCACTGAAGTCTGCTCTGCTGTGGATTGCTTATAATGCGGCACTGGTGTCCGCTCTGCTGTAGACTGCTTATAATGTGGCACTGAAGTCTGCTCTGCTGTAGATTGCTTATAATGTGGCACTGGAGTCTACTCTGCTGTAGACTGCTTATAATGTGGCACTGAAGTCTGCTCTGCTGTAGACTGCTTATAATGTGGCACTGGAGTCCGCTCTGCTGTAGACTGCTTATAATGTGGCACTGGAGTCCGCTCTGCTGTAGACTGCTTATAATGTGGCACTGGAGTCCGCTCTGCTGTAGACTGCTTATAATGTGGCACTGGAGTCCGCTCTGCTGTAGACTGCTTATAATGTGGCACTGGAGTCCGCTCTGCTGTAGACTGCTTATAATGTGGCACTGGTGTCCGCTCTGCTGTAGACTGCTTATAATGTGGCACTGAAGTCTGCTCTGTTGTAGACTGCTTATAATGTGGCACTGGAGTCCGCTCTGCTATAGATTGCTTATAATGTGGCGCTGAAGTCTGCTCTGCTGTGGATTGCTTATAATGCGGCACTGGTATCCGCTCTGCTGTAGATTGCTTATAATGTGGCACTGAAGTCTGCTCTGCTGTAGATTGCTTATAATGTGGCACTGGAGTCTACTCTGCTGTAGACTGCTTATAATGTGGCACTGAAGTCTGCTCTGCTGTAGATTGCTTATAATGTGGCACTGGAGTCCGCTCTGCTGTAGACTGCTTATAATGTGGCACTGAAGTCTGCTCTGCTGTAGATTGCTTATAATGTGGCACTGGAGTCCGCTCTGCTGTAGACTGCTTATAATGGGGCACTGAAGTCCGCTCTGCTGTGGATTGATTAAAATGTGGCACTGAAGTCTGCTCTGCTGTGGATTGCTTATAATGCGGCACTGGTGTCCGCTCTGCTGTAGACTGCTTATAATGTGGCACTGGAGTCCGCTCTGCTGTAGACTGCTTATAATGTGGCACTGGAGTCCGCTCTGCTGTAGACTGCTTATAATGTGGCACTGGAGTCCGCTCTGCTGTAGACTGCTTATAATGTGGCACTGGAGTCCGCTCTGCTGTAGACTGCTTATAATGGGGCACTGAAGTCCGCTCTGCTGTGGATTGCTTATAATGTGGCACTGGAGTCCGCTCTGCTGTAGACTGCTTATAATGTGGCACTGGAGTCCGCTCTGCTGTAGACTGCTTATAATGTGGCACTGGAGTTTGCTCTGCTGTAGACTGCTTATAATGCTGCACTGGAGTCCGCTCTGCTGTAGACTGCTTATAATGTGGCACTGGAGTCCGCTCTGCTGTAGACTGCTTATAATGTGGCACTGGAGTCCGCTCTGCTGTAGACTGCTTATAATGTGGCACTGGAGTTTGCTCTGCTGTAGACTGCTTATAATGCGACACTGGAGTCCGCTCTGCTGTAGACTGCTTATAATGTGGCACTGGAGTCCGCTCTGCTGTAGACTGCTTATAATGTGGCACTGGAGTCCGCTCTGCTGTAGACTGCTTATAATGTGGCACTAGAGTTTGCTCTGCTGTAGACTGCTTATAATGGGGCACTGAAGTCCGCTCTGCTGTGGATTGCTTATAATGTGGCACTGGAGTCCGCTCTGCTGTAGACTGCTTATAATGTGGCACTGGAGTCCGCTCTGCTGTAGACTGCTTATAATGTGGCACTGGAGTCCGCTCTGCTGTAGACTGCTTATAATGTGGCACTGGAGTCCGCTCTGCTGTAGACTGCTTATAATGTGGCACTGGAGTCCGCTCTGCTGTAGACTGCTTATAATGTGGCACTGGAGTCTGCTCTGATGTAGACTGCTTATAATGTGGCACTGGAGTCTGCTCTGCTGTAGACTACTTATAATGCGACACTGGAGTCTGCTCTGCTGTAGACTGCTTATAATGTGGCACTGGAGTCCGCTCTGCTGTAGACTGCTTATAATGTGGCACTGGAGTTTGCTCTGCTGTAGACTGCTTATAATGTGGCACTGGAGTCCGCTCTGCTGTAGACTGCTTATAATGTGGCACTGGAGTCCGCTCTGCTGTAGACTGCTTATAATGTGGCACTGGAGTCCGCTCTGCTGTAGACTGCTTATAATGTGGCACTGGAGTCCGCTCTGCTGTAGACTGCTTATAATGTGGCACTGGAGTCTGCTCTGCAGTAGACTGCTTATAATGTGGCACTGGAGTCTGCTCTGCTGTAGACTACTTATAATGTGGCACTGGAGTCTGCTCTGCTGTAGACTGCTTATAATGTGGCGCTGGAGTCCGCTCTGCTGTAGACTGCTTATAATGTGGCGCTGGAGTCCGCTCTGCTGTAGACTGCTTATAATGTGGCACTGGAGTCTGCTCTGCTGTAGACTGCTTATAATGTGGCACTGGAGTCTGCTCTGCTGTAGACTACTTATAATGTGGCACTGGAGTCTGCTCTGCTGTAGACTGCTTATAATGTGGCACTGGAGTCTACTCTGCTGTAGACTGCTTATAATGCAGCACTGGAGTCCGCTCTGCTGTAGACTGCTTATAATGTGGCACTGGAGTCTACTCTGCTGTAGACTGCTTATAATGTGGCACTGGAGTCCGCTCTGCTGTAGATTGCTTATAATGTGGCACTGGAGTCCGCTCTGCTGTAGACTGCTTATAATGTGGCACTGGAGTCTACTCTGCTGTAGACTGCTTATAATGTGGCACTGGAGTCCGCTCTGCTGTAGACTGCTTATAATGTGGCACTGGAGTCCGCTCTGCTGTAGACTGCTTATAATGTGGCACTGAAGTCTGCTCTGCTGTAGATTGCTTATAATGTGGCACTGGAGTCCGCTCTGCTGTAGACTGCTTATAATGTGGCACTGGAGTCTGCTCTGCTGTAGACTGCTTATAATGTGGCACTGGAGTTTGCTCTGCTGTAGACTGCTTATAATGTGGCACTGGAGTCCGCTCTGCTGTAGACTGCTTATAATGTGGCACTGAAGTCTGCTCTGCTGTAGACTGCTTATAATGTGGCACTGGAGTTTGCTCTGCTGTAGACTGCTTATAATGTGGCACTGGAGTCCGCTCTGCTGTAGACTGCTTATAATGCGGCACTGAAGTCCGCTCTGCTGTAGACTGCTTATAATGTGGCACTGGAGTCCGCTCTGCTGTAGACTGCTTATAATGTGGCACTGGAGTCCGCTCTGCTGTAGACTGCTTATAATGTGGCACTGGAGTCCGCTCTGCTGTAGACTGCTTATAATGTGGCACTGAAGTCTGCTCTGCTGTAGATTGCTTATAATGTGGCACTGGAGTCCGCTCTGCTGTAGACTGCTTATAATGTGGCACTGGAGTCTGCTCTGCTGTAGATTGCTTATAATGTGGCACTGGAGTCTGCTCTGCTGTAGACTGCTTATAATGTGGCACTGGAGTCCGCTCTGCTGTAGACTGCTTATAATGTGGCACTGGAGTCCGCTCTGCTGTAGACTGCTTATAATGCTGCACTGGAGTCCGCTCTGCTGTAGACTGCTTATAATGTGGCACTGGAGTCCGCTCTGCTGTAGATTGCTTATAATGTGGCACTGGAGTCCGCTCTGCTGTAGACTGCTTATAATGTGGCACTGGAGTCCGCTCTGCTGTAGACTGCTTATAATGCTGCACTGGAGTCCGCTCTGCTGTAGACTGCTTATAATGTGGCACTGGAGTCCGCTCTGCTGTAGACTGCTTATAATGTGGCACTGGAGTCTACTCTGCTGTAGACTGCTTATAATGTGGCACTGGAGTCCGCTCTGCTGTAGATTGCTTATAATGTGGCACTGGAGTCCGCTCTGCTGTAGACTGCTTATAATGTGGCACTGGAGTCCGCTCTGCTGTAGACTGCTTATAATGTGGCACTGGAGTCCGCTCTGCTGTAGACTGCTTATAATGTGGCACTGGAGTCCGCTCTGCTGTAGATTGCTTATAATGTGGCACTGGAGTCTGCTCTGCTGTAGAATGCTTATAATGTGGCACTGGAGTCCGCTCTGCTGTAGAGTGCTTATAATGTGGCACTGGAGTCCGCTCTGCTGTAGACTGCTTATAATGTGGCACTGAAGTCTGCTCTGCTGTAGATTGCTTATAATGTGGCACTGGAGTCTACTCTGCTGTAGACTGCTTATAATGTGGCACTGGAGTCCGCTCTGCTGTAGACTGCTCATAATGTGGCACTGGAGTCTACTCTGCTGTAGACTGCTTATAATGTGGCACTGGAGTCCGCTCTGCTGTAGACTGCTTATAATGTGGCACTGGAGTCCGCTCTGCTGTAGACTGCTTATAATGTGGCACTGAAGTCCGCTCTGCTGTAGACTGCTTATAATGTGGCACTGGAGTCCGCTCTGCTGTAGACTGCTTATAATGTGGCACTCGCTGTGGATGAGCCATTTCCCTTCAGAAACTACATCTCCCAGCATACACTGACACTGCACACCCCACTGCCGCCCCGTTTTCGGGGTCTCCCTTTGTATTGCGGGCCGGGTGGTCCCTATATTAGCGGGCTGTGGATCTGAGCCTCTCACCTGTAGGCGTACGGCGACTTCAGGACGGACAGATTTCCACTGAACGGAAACATGTCCTCGTACTCCATCAGCAAACCATTCGCCCCGAGCTTGGAGAGGAGCGGAAATATCTATGCGGAGACAAAGGGCAGCTGGTTACTACATCATCCAATCACGATACAAAGAGGTTCTGCAGCTGCTGCACAATGTCACAGACAGCTCAGCTGCTGCAGAACCTCACAATACACCTCACATATTGTCCTCATGACAGTAAACGGAACATCAGTACAGGCCCCACAGCTGCTGCAGAACCTCACAATTCACTCACTGCTGCAGTGGTTTCCTGTGAGGATGGACCTCACCTTTGTCTTCTGCACTATTTTTGCAATGCAGCGGGGTGCTGGCCGCGCGGCCTGGCGTAAGGCACGCAGACACTGAGCACTGCACAGGAGCGGGACGGGTGTGCTGTGCCAGTTTATTTGCCTCCTAATTCATTTTGGGCATTTTGGTTGCCTTTTTGATAGAAGATGATTTGTGTCCCTGTCTTCTGATGGATGTGTCTCCTCCACTCTGTGGAAGGGGGTTTTGGGGGTATAATACAGTGTATAGGGGGCATCATACTGCATGGAGGCGGTTGTGGGGGTATCATACTATGTGGAGGAAATTGTGGGAGCATCATACTGTGTGTGTGTGTGTGTGTGGGCATCTCACTGTGTAAAGGGGGCTGTGGGGGAATCATACTCTGTGGGGGGGCTGTGGGAGCATCTCACTGTGTGGAGGGGGCTGTGGGGTATCATACTAAGTGGAGAGGGCTGTTGGGGCATCATACTGTGTGTGTGTGGTGGGGGGGGGCATCTCACTGTGTAAAGGTGGCTGTGGGGGAATCATACTGAATGTAGGATGATGTGGGAGCATTATATTGTGTGGAGTGGGCTGTGTGGGCATCTCATTGTGTGGAGGGGGCTGTGGGGGCGTTATGCTGTGGAGGGGGCATTATACTGTGTGGAGGTTGCTGTGGGGGCATTATACTGTGGAGGGGGCATCTCACTGTGTGGAGGGGGCTGTGGGGGCGTTATGCTGTGGAGGGGGCATTATACTGTGTGGAGGTTGCTGTGGGGGCATTATACTGTGGAGGGGGCATTATACTGTGTGGAGGTGGCTGTGGGGGCATTATACTGTGGAGGGGGCATTATACTGTGTGGAGGGGGCTGTGGGGGCATTATACTGTGGAGGGGGCATCTCACTGTGTGGAGGGGGCTGTGTGGGCATCTCACTGTGTGGAGGGGGCTGTGGGGGCATTATACTGTGCGGAGGGGGCTGTGGGGGCATTATACTGTGCGGAGGGGGCTGTGGGGGCATTATACTGTGGAGGGGGCATCTCACTGTGTGGAGGGGGCAGCATACTGAGTGCCTGCTTTGCTCTCTGCCCTGTTCTTCAGTATTGGGCGTTTCGCCTCTGTGCCGATCCCTCTGCTGTACCTGGCATTCAGCCGGTTGCTATCCCTCCTGTGTTTCGCGGTGATGCTACTCCCAATTTTGCTTTATTAATCAGATTTTCTAACTTAAATTTGGGAGGAGAATCCCTTGCACCAAATCAAGTGACAGAGACAACTCCTTATTCCTCACTTCCTTTTGATGCACTTTTTTGCTGTAGACCTTGTGATTGATTTCTACACGTGTAAACCAATCTAAATAAGTAGCGCTGCAGTGTAAGGCTATGTGCCCACAGTGCGTTTTTCGCAGCGTTTTTGCGCGTTTTTCGGGTGCGTTTTTGGCCTCAAAACTGCAGGACTTTGCTTCCCCAGCAAAGTCTGAGTTTTCATTTTTGCTGTCCACACACATCTGTTTTTTTTCAGCTGCGTTTTTGTGGTGCCACAAAAACGCAGCATGTCAATTATTCCCGCGTTTTTCACTGCGCTTTTCATCCATTGAGTTCAATGGGATGTTGAAAGACGCAATGAGAAACGCAAATAGCTGCGTTTTGGTGCGTTTTGGTGCGTTTCTAAGACCAAAAACGCAGCTATAAACGCAGGAGGTGGGTAGTAAAGTGACGTGTACAGGAAGAGGATTCCTTCTGTCAGTATATACAGAAGCGTGAATCCTCCCGGTACCGTCACCGTCGCGTCCACCTCCAGTCCTGTGCATGTATGCTGCCGTGCGGCGCCATGTACAGGCAGGAGGTGGAAGCAGCTGCGAAAACAAAAGTTAACAGTAGAAAAAAAAAAAAAAAAAAGTTATACTCACCTGTCTGCAGGGTCCCGGTGCCATGCCCGCTCCCATCTCCTCTCACGGTATCGCCAGCCCCGCTCCGGCTGTGTGCAGACGGCCGGGAAACCTCCGATGCATGCAGGACCTGGTGATGGATCACCTGATGCAGTCACCTGACGCATCAGGTGATCGTAAGTATCGCGGTGACGCGGGCGCCCGGCCGGTATCAGCGGATGCGTCAGGAGACTTCATCCCTGATTACCGGCAGCTGCTGCAGCGATCGGACGAGATCAGACTCCCGCCCCATCGCTGCAGGAGCTGCCGGTAATCAGCACATAAGTGAGTATTATTTTTTCTACTGATGCATCAGCTGATTGTATAAACGGCTTTTATACAATCAGCTGATGTGTGATGGGATTCAGGCACTTGATCCTGACACATCATCTGATCGCTTTGCCTTCCAGCAAACCGATCAGATGATATTGGATCCGGATTGGACGGCGCGGGACCCTGACCCAGGATTACTGCGGAGGGGGGGTTCTTTATTTCAATAAAGATGGAGTCACTAATTGTGTTGTGTTTTATTTCTAATAAAAATATTTTTCTGTGTGTTGTGTTTTTTTTTATCTTTACTAGAAATTCATGGTGGCCATGTCTAATATTGGCGTGACACCATGAATTTCGGGCTTAGGGCCAGCTATACAGCTAGCCCTAACCCCATTATTACCCAGCGGGCCACCCGGCATCAGGAAGAGTTGGATACAGCGCCAGAAGATGGCGCTTCTATGAAAGCGCCATTTTCTGGGGTGGCTGCGGGACTGCAATTCACAGCGGGGGTGCCCAGAAAGCATGGGCACCCTGCACTGTGGATTCCAATCCCCAGCTGCCTAGTTGTACCCGGCTGGACTCAAAAATTGGGCGAAGCTCACGTCATTTTTTTTTTAAAATTATTTCATGAAATTTATGAAATAATTTAAAAAAAAAGGGCTTCCCTATATTTTTGGTTCCCAGCCGGGTACAAATAGGCAGCTGGGGGTTGGGGGCAGCCCGTACCTGCCTGCTGTACCCGGCTAGCATACAGAAATATGGCGAAGCCCACGTCATTTTTTTTGTTTGGGGGGGCAAAGAAATCCTGCATACAGTCCTGGAAGGAGGATGCTGAGCCTTGTAGGTCTGCTCCCCCTGACTCTCCCTCAAGCATATAGTCCTGGATGGAGCATGCTGAGCCTTGTAGTTCTGCAGCTGCTGTCTGCTCTCCTGCATACACTATTGGATGGAGTATGCTGAGCCTTGTAGTTCTGCAGCTGTCTGCTCTTCTGCATACACTAGTGGAGAATGAAGAACACATTGAAGAAGGAAATGACATCAGACCTTTTTTTTTTGTTCACTGATAAAAAACGCATAAAGACGCAGTGAGCAAAAACGCAGCAAAACGCAGCAAAAAACGCACCAAATTTTCGACGAAGGTGCGTTTTTGTGCGTTTTTAGCGGCCAAAAACGCACAAAAACGCAGCGTCAAAAAGACGCAGTGTGCGAACCTAGCCTAAAGCATGGATTAGGAAAACAGCAGCAGCTAGTCTAATCTAGTCTGATCCCAAGGGTCATATCACAACCGGTGCCTTTGACCAACGGCGGCAAGATGTGGTTAGACGGGTGCAGCCAGAAGCAGCGCGGGGAACAATATGAGCTGCTGGTCTCACCTGCTCGTAGTAGGCCACTTTTGGGGGAGCCCCCTTCAGATCCAGGTGGACGAGCTTCATCTCAATATGGCTGAAATCTTTCGCCACCTTTCCGGCCACTTTCTTCGTCTTTGACTGAATGGCGGCATGCTCCTCACGTGGCGGCTCCGGGGGAAGGTCCTTGATAACCGGGTCTATTGGACTTTCCACTTTCGCACCCCAAAAAAAGTCATCCCTTTTTTCTTCCTTTTTGGGCTGGGTTACCTGAGGACCACTGAAGACCGGAAAATGAGAAAAACAATATCCACAAACATAAGTAACACATGATGTGATGGCGAGATGGATCTCAGGCATGAAATGATCCTCTATGGCCAGTGTGATGGGTGGATGTATGGGAGGACCCCAGGAAACGAGGAGAGACCCCATAATGACATGGATCACATGAGAAGCTCACAGTATCAAAATTCCAAATAATGAAAAACCGGACACTCCAGGGTCCTGGTAATCTGAGGTAAGAAATCCAAAGATGGGTCATAACTACAAGATGCCGATCCCTGAGGAACCTTAGGAAGAGCCAGACACAGAATCAAAGGGGTTACGATGACCTAGAACGGTCGCTAACCCCAAAACCTGTGACTAAGGGGCCCATACATGATAGCTGGCTGTAGGCCAAGCCATGGTTTACCTGACCGTTAGACTGGTGGCTATCTAGCCTGACTCCTTCGACAACTACGTCTCCCCAACCCTACCTCTCCTCAATTCCTTTGGCAGCTATCTCTCCCAACTCCTTCAACAGCTACCTCTCCAAAACCCCACCGGCAGCTACCTCTCCCCAGTAACTTTCACAGCTACCTCTCCCAACTCCTTCTGCAGCTGCTTCTCTCTGACTCCTCCCGGCAGCTAACGCTCCCTAATTTCTTTGGCAGCTACTTCTGCCCGACTTCTTTTACAGATGCCTCTCCCCAACTCGTTTGGCAGCTACCTTTCCCCAACTTATTTGGCAGCTTCCTCTCCAGACCCCTCTGGAACTCTCTCTCCCCAACTCCTCCGGCAACTACCTCTCCCCGACCCCTCCGGCAGCTTCCTCTCCCAGATTCCTCAAGCAGCTACCTCTCCAGACCTCTCCGGAACTACCTCTCCCCAACTCCTCAGGCACCTCCTCAGGCACCTACCTCTCCCCGACCCTCCGGCAGTTACCTCTCCTCGACCCCTCTAGCAGCTACCTCTCCCCTACCCTTCCGGCAGCTACCTCTCCCCTATCCTTCCGGCAGCTACCTCTCCCTAACCCCTCCGGCAGTTACCTCTCCCTGACCCCCTCCAGCAGCTACCTCTCCCCTACCCCTCCAGCAGATACCACTCCCTGACCCCCTCCAGCAGCTACCTCTCCCTTACCCCTCCGGCAGCTACCTCTCCTGGACCCCTCCAGCAGCTACCTCTCCCCGACCCCTCCAGCAGATACCACTCCCTGACCCCCTCCAGCAGCTACCTCTCCCTTACCCCTCCGGCAGCTACCTCTCCCTAACACCTCCGGCAGCTACCTCTCCCCTACCCTTCCGGCAGCTACCTCTCCCCTATCCTTCCGGCAGCTACCTCTCCCTAACCCCTCCGGCAGTTACCTCTCCCTGACCCCCTCCAGCAGCTACCTATCCCCTACCCCTCCGGCAGTTACCTCTCCTGGACCCCTCCGGCAGCTACCTCTCCCCGACCCCTCCGGCAGCTACCTCTCCCCGACCCCTCCGGCAGCTACCTCTCCCCGACCCCTCCGGCAGCTACCTCTCCCTAACCCCTCCGGCAGCTACCTCTCCCTAACCCCTCCGGTAGCTACCTCTCCCAACTGCTCCAGCAGCTACCTCTCCCCTACTCCTCCAGCAGCTGCCTCTTCCTAACCCCTCCGGCAGCTACCTCTCCCCTACTCCTCCGGCAGCGGCCTCTTCCTAACCCCTCCGGCAGCTACCTCTCCCTAACCCCTCCGGCAGCTACCTCTCCCCAACTCCTCCGGCAGCTACCTCTCCCCAACTCCTCCAGCAGCTACCTCTCCCCTACTCCTCCGGCAGCTACCTCTCCCATACTCCTCTGCCAGCTACCTTTCCCAACTCTTCTGGCAGCTACCTCTTCCCACAATTTCGATAGGACTGTCCAGTCATCTGGTGTGTATGGGAGCATCCCGACTGTCACCCGTCAGATGATGTTAGGGTAGAGAAGGATCGGGCAGTAGTAATGTCCAATACTTTGTTCCTCGCGGCTTTCTCCCCTCTGCCCATTGAATACACATAAATGTTCATCCAAACTGAGTACCCATGTTTATGGGGGATTGGAGAACGATCATAAATTTTCCAATTTGGCTGCATGAGGTCTAGTAATCAGAAGAGGCATCCAGAATGCGAATGTTCGAGTACCGGAGGAGTAAGTTGTCAGGACTCTGGATCAGTTGCTGTGATTGCCCTACCAGGGTCCTGTGAATCTTTTTGCCCATCTCTAATTCTATCTTCTCACATATCCATATGAAAACAATATTTTTAGCTTTAATCCAAAACTTTATCAGTATTTATCCCCAATAAATATTGCAATTACACATGTTTTGTCATACACATGTTTATTTTCTTTGTGTGTATGGAACAACACAAAAAAAACAGAGGAAAAAAAAGTCAAATTAGATATAATTTCACATAAAACCCCCAAAAAGCATCAGAAACTATTTGTTTGCATTTGTCTTGGAGCTTACAGAGAGCTGCTACATCCTTTTATTTGTGTTTCGTGTTTGTTTTAATCATGTGATGTTCCTTCAAACTCACCTGGGGCAAGTAACAGGTGTGGGCAAAATGGAAATCACACCTGAAACCAAATAAAAAGGGGAGAAGTTGACTCAATCTTTGCATTGTGTGTCTGTGTGTGCGCCGAACTAAGCATGGAGAACAAAAAGAGGCGAAGAGAACTGTCTGAGGACTTGAGAACTAAAATAGTTGAAAATTATCAACAATCTCAAGGTTTCAAGTCCATCTCCAGAGATCTTGATGTTTCTTTCTCCACGATGTGTAACATAATAAAGAAGTTTACAACATATGGCACTGGATTTGGACAGCAGAAGAAACTTGATGAAAGGTTGCAACGCAGGATAGTCTGTATGGTGGATAAGCCCCAATCAAGTTTCAAAGAAATGTAAGCTGTCCTGCAGGTTCAGGGGCATCAGTGTCAGCGCAAACTATCCATCAACATCTGAATTAAAATGAAACTCTCTAGAGGAGACCTAGGAGGACCCCATTGCTGACACAGAGACAGAAAAAAACTAGATTGCAGTTTGCCAAAATGTACGTAAGTAACCAAAATTCTTCTGAGAAGGCATCTTGGAGACAGATGAGATCAAGAGAGAGGTTTTTAGTAAAGCAAATCATTCTACTCTTCACCGAAAATGTAATGAGGTTGACAAAGAAAAGAGCACAGGACCTACAGTCACACATGGTGGAGGTCAGAGATGTTTTGGGGTTGTTTTGCTGCCTCTGGTACTGGGGGCCCTGACCATGCAAGACATCATGAATTCTGGAGATTACCAAATAATTTTGGGTGGCAATGTAGCGCCCAATTTCAGAAAGCTGGGATTGTCCTAGATCAGGGGTCTTCCAGCAGGTCAATGACCCCAAACAGACTTCAAGAAGCCCCATAAATGGTTGGAAACAAAGCGCTGGAGAGTTCTGAAGTGGCAACAATTTTGTACGGCCCATTTTTGGAGTTTTGAGTGACAATATGCCTTGTTTTTCTATTTTATTTCTGTTGTTCCAATGTAACAAAACATGTAATTGCAATAATTTTCTGGAATAATTTCAAAGGTGCTAACACTTTCAACCATGACTGTATATAAGCACTGAACTGCAATGCCAGCTATAAAAAGTGTCTCCTACTCTGGAAGACTTTGCATATAGCACTGTGTAGTAATACCCAACTTCTCCTGCGGGGGAGCTGCAGGGATATCACACACCTCTCCAAGAGATTGCAGCTGATTGCTGGGAGGGCTAGTGGGACACCAGTGTAGTAATACCCAACTTCTCCTGCGGTGGAGCTGCAGGGAAATTACACACCTGTCCAAGAGATCATCACAGCTGATTGTTCAGAGGGCTAGTGGGACACCAGAGTAGTAATACTCAACTTCTCCTGCGGGGGAGCTGTAGGGAAATCACACAGCTGTCCAAGAGATTGCAGCTTATTGTTGGGAGGGCTAGTGAGACACCAGTGTGGTAATACCCAACTTCTCCTGCGGGGGAGCTGCAGGGAAATACACACCTCTCCAAGAGATCGCAGCTTATTGCTGGAGGACTAGTGGGCCACCAGTGTAGTAATACCCAACTTCTCCTGCGGGGGAGCTGCAGGGAAATTACACACCTGTCTAAAAGATCGCAGCTGATTGTTGGGGGGGCTAGTGGGACACCAGAGTAGTAATACCCAACTTCTCCTGCGGGGGAGCTGCAGGGACACCTGTCCAAGAGATCACGGCTGATTGCTGGGGGGCTAGTGGGATACCAGAGTAGTAACACCCAACGTCTCCTGCGGGGGAGCTGTAGGGAAATCACACACCTGTCCAACAGATCACAGCTGATTACTGGGAGGGCTAATTGGACACCAGTTTAGTAATACCCAACGTCTCTGCGGGGGAGCTGCAGGGAAAACACACACCTGTCCAACAGATCACAGCTGATTGCTGGGAGGACTAGTGGGATATCAGTGTAGTAATACCCAACTTCTCTGCGGGGGAGCTGCAGGGAAAACACACACCTGTCCAACAGATCACAGCTGATTGCTGGGAGGACTAGTGGGATATCAGTGTAGTAATAACCAACTTCTCCTGCGGGGGAGCTGCAGGAAAATTACACACCTGTCCAAGAGATCATGGCTGATTGCTCAGAGGGCTAATGGGATATCAGTGTAGTAATACCAAACTTCTCCTGCGGGGGAGCTGTAGGGAAAGTACACACCTGTCCAAGAGATCGCAGCTGATTGCTGGGAGGGCTAGTGGGACACCAGTGTAGTAATACCCAACTTCTCCTGCGGGGGAGCTGTAGGGAAAATACACATCTGTCCAAGAGATCGCAGCTGATTGCTGGGAGGGCTAGTGAGACACCAGTGTAGTAATAACCAACTTCTCCTGCGGGGGAGCTGCAGGGAAATTACACACCTGTCCAAGAGATCGCAGCTGATTGCTGGGAGGGCTAATGGGACACCTTGTAATTTGGGAACTTGATGGTACCCAGGAAGGGGACTCTATAAAAGGCACATATTAGTATTTTGTTGCCATGGTTGTGTGAAAAGGGCAAAAGGCTAGAGAAACCCATATGATAGTGTGTGACCACCCACCTGCCTCTATGCATAAACTTCACCACAGCCAGCGCCAGAATTGTCAGGACGCCGAAGCGCAGAAATTGAATTCTCCTCTGGGAAATCATCTCTACGGAGAGAAGAGACAATGGAAAAAAAAATACAAAAGTGAAACCAAAGCCGACACTTGCAAACTGATATAAGGAGACAGGGCTATAGAGTGTAAGAGCTCACATTACTCCTTAAAGGGTTTTTTTCCCGTCTTCATATATGGACATTTTTGGATACTGCTGATAAAAACAAGCACTTTTGAAATTTACTGCTTGTTAAAATTCTCAGCCGTTCCTGAGATATTAACACTTTTCTTTTGTTTATGGTTTGTTGCCTAGGAGACCGACCACCGCTGCTCTCTAGCTTGTAAGAACTGCGCTGAGGCTGGCTGGCAGTAGGAGGCATCAGCGCTCTCCAGCTTCAAAACAAGTGCTTACAAGATCAATAGAAAAGAGTGTGTAAGCACTACACATGTTCTGCTGTCTAGCAGCAGTAGTCGGTCTCCATGGCAACCAGCAAGTAATCAAAAGAAAACTGTTAATATCTCAAAAACGGTTTAAAATTTTAGTAAGCAGTAAATTGCAAATTTGCTCATGTTTTCAAGCACTATCTGACAATACCCATTTTGTAAATGTGACCCAATCCCTTTAAATGGATATTCTGATTTCAGCAATTGAGTGTTGTTACATTTTGCAGTTTTCCTGTATACATTCTGTGTCAAGATCTCTGTTTGTTGTCATTCCTGGTCATGCCTGGTCCTACAAAGAGGTCAGATCCACCTCCAGGATTCTACCATAAAAATGACTATTCACATAGA
Source organism: Anomaloglossus baeobatrachus (assembly GCF_048569485.1). Classification (NCBI taxonomy): domain Eukaryota; kingdom Metazoa; phylum Chordata; class Amphibia; order Anura; family Aromobatidae; genus Anomaloglossus; species Anomaloglossus baeobatrachus. The sequence goes on along the minus strand of NC_134359.1, from coordinate 282,924,161 downwards.
AATAATATATCGTTGGTGCAGCTTTTACATTTCTCCTCATTGATAACAATGCATGCTCAGGTAAACTGAGCATGCATATGCATTAAATATCAATACTGTCTAGCCATGCATCCATATAGAATACAACACTGGAAAACAATGCAAATATTGATGTACTAACACATATTTTAGCAGTTATTTTGCTTTTTTGCCAAAAAGTAGCGGGAAGTTTGTTTTTGGTGGATCCCAAATTTCCTTATTCCTTAAAGGGGTATTCCAGTTTCTGAGATTTATGGCATATCCAACCTATATGTTGAAAACAGAGCCCGATCTTGAGACACTGTGAATAGAGAAGTGGATAAAGTGGGTAACGTCACCCACATCGCCGGGAAAAATCTCGCGCCTGCGCACAGAAGTCACCGGTTTGCGCAGGCGCACCTATGTTTACAGCTTTGCCAGCAACAGGGCAGTGCGAAGTGCGCCTGCGCGAGCTGGGAATATGTAGATTTTACCCGCCTATGTGGATGGCGTCTGAGGGGTCATCCACGTCAATCAGCACAGGAATAGGGTGAAAGGAGGCACAGGAGGTGCAGATTAGGACGCCCATCAGACCGGATAATTTACATATAGGGCGGGAGATTTTCTAAAGGTATTTCTGGGGCCTACAGGGGAGGGAGGGTCAGGGGGTAACGTGCACCTTTATAGAATGCAGTACGGGCACTGCTTAAGGTGCTAGTTTTAGTTTATAAGGCCAAAATCTGGAGACAGGTTCCCTTTAAGGGGCACTGACGGCATACAGAATCAAGCATCCGAGCATGCATATCTACCAATCTACAATAGGGCAGTTTGGATACAGATTAAAAATTAAAAATCTGCCAAATTCTATTCCTTATAGTAGGTCCGGCTGTGGGCACCAACAACCATCCGTCCCTTGGGGTGTTGTTCGTGCCCATAGCGGTACCTCATATCTATTATGACATAATCTTGGATATTCCTAGTGAGAAATGGATACAATTCAGTCCATATGGGACTAAAACATCAAGACTTCCCAAATCTATAAAATGAAAGTAAAAGAGTGTCAACGAAGCGTAAAAACAGGCTGAACTCCAATATCACGCAGGACACTTTTGCAGAAATTGAGGAAAGGTGAAAGCAGATCTCTTTACCTGAATACCCCCATGAACTCCAGCGCTGGTATGACAAGGTAGACGTCCTGCTGCGGAGCTGTCACTGTCAGCTCGCTGCGAGATCACAGGGACACACCAGGAAGTTCAGAGCAGAACTCGTATTTCCTGCTCTGGATAAATGTCACAGGCTGCGGTGCAGAGTGCATGATAAAAGCGGCCATTTGTCATCAGATTGACCGCTGACTATTGTGTGCAAGCGCTTTCGCGCTGAGCCGTGCGCCGGATTCTGTGACGGTGACAGCAGCACTGCAGGGGTTAATGCCGTATGCGACACCCACGGGGATCACTCACCTCTCTGACAACTCTTTTGTACTAAAAATAAATAAATATGTACGGGTTTGGTCGGCACCCACGGAGCCTAACCGGATTTTTTTTTAACTTTTTTTTTTATTCCAGACCATTTTTTATTTTTGCGCTTTCATTTTTTTTTTCTTTCCTTTTTCCCAGAACCATACATTTTTTTTTTTTTTTTTAAATCAACAAAGCCATACGAGGATGATGACGTTTTTATTATTTATTGCATTTTTTTGGGCGGGTGAAATGACCTGATCGAAAAATGGAAATTCTGGCGTTTCGACGTTTATTTTATGGATCAAATAATTTTATATTTTGATAGATTAAACGTTTTTGGATGTGGCGATATCATATACGCTTCTTATTTTCGATCTCTTTATATTATCTAACCATTTATATATTTTTTTATATTATTTTAAAGAAAATTATTCATTTTTACTTTTTTTTTTTTAGCCCCACCCCCCACTTTCCCCTAGTGAAATTTGTATATAGAGAAACTGTCAGTGATAAACATGGGATCTAAATGGTTAACCACAAGTGATCAGAGCCAGCTCCAGTCACTGCTGTTAGAGGCAGGTGCTGTTAGTCTCCTATGAGGCCCAGACATGGCGGCATCCCGCGATCAAGTTCCGCCAGAACACTCGCGTACTAGTAACGGAACCGTTTAAATGACGCGGTCAGTGATTAGCAGTGGGATCTAAACGGTTAAACACCAGCGATCAGAGCCAGCTCCAGCTGCTGCTGTTAGAGGCAGATGTTGTAAGTCTCCTATGAAGCCCATAGATAGAGGCAATACATTGGTATCCCACGATCAAGTTCCGCCAGAACACTCGCGCACTAGTAACGGAACCATTTAAATGCCGCTGTCAGTTGATAACAGTGGAATCTAAATGGTTAACCACCAGTGATCAGAGCCAGCTCCGGTTGCTGCTGTTATAGGCAGGTGCTGTTAGCCTCTTATGAAGCCCATACATGATGGCAGAACATTGTCATCTTGCGATCAAGTTCCACCAGAACACTTGTGCACTAGTAACGGAACCGTTTAAATGCCGCTGTCAGTTAATAGCAGTCAAATCTGAATGGTTAACCACCAGTGATCAGAGACAACTCCGGTTGCTGCTGTTAGAGGCATGTGCTGTTAGTCTCTTTTGAAGCCCATACATGGTGGCAGAATATTGGCATCCCGCGATCAAGTTCCACTAGAACACTCGCGCACTAGTAACCGAACCATTTTAATGATGCGGTCAGTGATTAGCAGTGGGATCTAAATGGTTAAACACTAGCGATCAGAGCGAGCTCGGTTGCTGCTGTTAGAGACAAGTGCTGTTAGTCTACTATGAAGCCCATACATGGCGGCAGAACATTGGCATCCCGCGATCAAGTTCCGCTAGAACACTCACGCACTAGTAACCAAACCGTTTAAATGATGCGGTCAGTGATTAGCAGTGGGATCTAAACGGTTAAACACCAGCGATCAGAGCCAGCTCCAGCTGCTGCTGTTAGAGGCAGGTGTAAGTCTCCTATGAAGATATATGCAATACATTGGCGTCCCGCAATCAAGTTCCACCAGAACACTCTCGCACTAGTAACGGAACCATTTAAATTCCGCTGTCAGTTAATAGCAGTGGAAATGCCGCTGTCAGTTGATAACAGTGGAATCTAAATGGTTAACCACCAGTAATCAGAGCCAACTCCGGTTGCTGCTGTTAGAGGCATGTGCTGTTAGCCTCCTATGAAGCCCATACATGACGGCAGAATATTGGCATCCCACGATCAAGTTGCGCCAGAACACTCGCGCACTAGTAACCGAACCGTTTAAATGCTGCGGTCAGTTAATAGCAGTCGAATCTGAATGGTTAACCACCAGTGATCAGAGCCAGCTCCGGTTGCTGCTGTTATAGGCAGGTGCTGTTTGCCTCCTATGAAGCCCATACATGACGGCAGAATATTGGCATCCCGCGATCAAGTTCCACCAGAACACTAGTGCACTAGTAACGGAACCGTTTAAATGACACGGTCAGTGATTAACAGTGGGATCTAAACGGTTAAACACCAGTGATCAGAGCCAGCTCCGGTTGCTGCTGTTAGAGACAAGTGCTGTTAGTCTTCTATGAAGCCTTTAGATAGCGGCAGAACATTGGCAACCCGCGATCAAGTTGCACTAGAACACTCATGCACTAGTAACAGAACCGTTTAACTGACGCGGTCAGTGATTAACAGTGGGATCTAAATGGTTAACCACCAGCGATCAGAACCAGCTCCGGCTCCTGCTGTTAGAGGCAGGTGCTGTTAGTCTCCTATGAAGCCCATAGATGGCAGCAGAACACTGGCATCGTGCGATCAAGTTCCACCACAACACTCGCGCACTAGTAACGCAACCGTTTAAATGCCGCGGTCAGTGATTAACAGTGGAATCTAGAGGGTTAAGCACCAGCGATCAGAGCCAGCTCTGGTCGCTGCTGTTAGAGGCATGTGATAGATGAATTACTCAGCCTGCATTTGCATTGTATGGTCACTGATGTCCATGGACACCAATGTGTGGGTCTGGGGCTTAAATATTGATGACTTATCCTTAGGATTCGTCATTAATCAGATCTGGGGGATATCTCCTCATATTAAGAACAGCTCCATACACTAAGTAGTGGACGTTTCTGGTATTTGTAATCTCCATTGATGACCATGTGAAGGTTTCCTGTGAGGGGTGCACCGTGCCACTAGGACAGGGTTTTACAAAAGATCCAAAGTTTATCAATATAAAACCTTTATTTTGCCCAAAACATGATGATGATAATTATAGAACAGCAATAACTGTAGCACAGAGAGAGATGATCAGTAAATGTTCTGCAGGTAACAGTCACAATCAGTAGGACGTGCACCGGCCGTCGCTGTGAATGAGCACATCTGCAGCCTCAAGACATCACTAGGCTCTCACACTGCTCTGGTGTGACTTTGGCCCACTCTTCTTCCAGTCTCTTCCACAGTTCTTTCACTGTTGTGAGTTTCTTGGCCATAACTTTGTCACCAAGGATTTTCCAGAGGTTTTCTATTGGGTTTAGATCAGGACTCCTGTTTCCAGGATCTGATTTCCCCATTTTGCTGTGTGACAGGGGGATTGTCCTGCATGAAAATTGCTGCTGATTGAGTGATGAACGCAAGTAAGGAGCCACGTGTTGTGAAGAAGGTTCTGATCCACACTTGCATTCACTCTGCCATGTACCTCTATGTGAGGTCCAACTCCTGCTGCAGAAAACATTCCCCAAACCGTGACCCGTCCTCCACTAGCTCTCACTGACTTCTTAACACAGTCTTTCCCCAGTTCGTCGACAAACATAATGTTTCCCATCAGACCCAAATAAATTAAACTTGTTTTCATTACTAAAGTGAACTGTGGACACTTCTCTGTCCACACAACATGCTCCTCACCAAAGGCGAGTCTATTATTTTGATTCTTTCTGCTAATGAGAGGTTTGGTCACTGCAGATTCGGCTTTCAGTCCAAATGCTCTTACATGTCGTGACACTGTATGACGAGACAGATCCTTACAGCGTTCAGTGCTGAACTGGTGAACAATTCCAGCTGCAGTGTAGAAACGTTTACCCATGGAGATTCTCAGCATTATTCTGTCCTCTCTTGCCTTTGTCTTTCGAGGGCAACCAGCCTTTTTGGGGGACTTGAAAGAGTTTGTGATGTTGTAAATAAGCAATATTCTCGAAATCACAGACTTGGAACGACCAACTTCTCTTGTTATGGCTGATCGGGTCACCCCTTTGGCCTTCATCTTGACAACCTGCTGCCGGAGGGTTTCAGTCACTTTGGAACGGCAAAGTCATTGCAAACTGAATTGTTAGATGCCAGTTACATAGGATTTGTCAGATAATTAAGGAAATTAGCACCAGGTGCCAGATTAGCACCAATAATTGCAGAGATCTGAAAGTGTTCTCTAATTTTGATCCGTGTTCTTTTACATTTTTAGTATGTGCTTTACAATAAATTAAATTTATGAAATAAGAGGAAAATCCTGCGAGTTTCCTCATGATAGGATATAATCACATAGGACGACACAACGACCGCAACATTCAGGAAATTGTGTGCTGTCCTCTAATTTTGATCTCCAGTGTACACTACGTATAGAGCTGTGCTGTTCGGATTTTGTATACTGTTTATAGCAGACGCTGACAAACCCCTTTAAGTACTGGTAAACCCCTTTAAGGCCACCCCAAATTGTTTTTCCAACAGTTTTCTCTCCCAACCCTAAGAAGGATGGTCTCTGCTCCGGTGCGCCCACGGCACCCGCTCCGCCAGTCCCTACCTTAGTCTGTATGTATAGCACATTGTGCGCCCGTCATCGACTTGTCTTTCCCACATTTCCATTGTCCCAGAATACAAAAGCCAATGTCACGGGTCACCAGGAGCAGACGTGTCACCGGAGGATGGGCACCACGTCACTAATGACTGAGGACAGAAGCTTCTGAGACCTTTCACTTTTTCGGATAAACATATGAATGAGCCGGCCGCTCATATCTAGATTATAAAAACATTTTTTACATTGTTTTTTTCCCTTTAGGCAATAAAAATGAGGTTTTATAGATTTTTCTTCTGTGAATGTGCCGACGCTCCTATCCTTCACTTTTATTACTGCTGTCTGTGCGGCTCCGATCCGGGGATTGTGAGATGATTGTTGTCTATAATAGACAAGAACACACCCTGTGTTATCTGTTATCAGCCTGTGTGCAGAACACACACACATATATATACAGTATATGTAGACAGTGTATATAGAGAGTGATAGCATACGCATCATAGGCTCATTAACCTTTAACGGACTCATTAACAGGTGGTCACCAACCAAACCGGTCATGGCCTCACCCAGGATCCGTGATGGCGTCCGTACACATTACATTCATCGGCAGGACGGGATGGATCTAATGTGTATGGGGTTCCTCTCGACTCTCCCGTATGGAGGTCCTCCCAAGTCTTCCATATGTAGATCCTCCCAACTTTCCTATATGGGGGTCCACCCAACTCTCCCATATGTAGGTCCTCCTGAGTTTCCTGTATGGAGGTCCTCTTGACTCTCCTGTATGAAGGTCCTCCCGACTTTCCTGCTTGGGGTCCTCCCAACTTTCCCGTGTGGGGGTCCTCCCAACTTTCCTGTATGGGGGTCCTCCCGACTTTCCCGTATGGGGGTCCTCCCGACTTTCCCGTATGGGGGTCCTCCCGACTCTCCTGTATGGGGGTCCTCCCGTCTCTCCTGTTTGGGGGTCCTCCCAACTCTCCTGTATGGGGGTCCTCCCAACTCTCCTGTATGGGGGTCCTCCCGACTCTCCTGTATGGGGGTCCTCCCGACTCTCCTGTATGGGGGTCCTCCCGACTCTCCTGTATGGGGGACCTCTCGACTCTCCCGTATGGGGGTGCTCCCGATTTTCCTGTATAGGGGTCCTCCCAACTCTCCTGTATGGGGGTCCTCCCGAGTCTCCTGTATGGCAGTCCTCCCGAGTCTCCTGTATGGGGGTCCCCCCCGAGTCTCCTGTATGGGGGTCCTCCCGACTCTCCTGTATGGGGGTCCTCCCGAGTCTCCTGTATGGAGGTCCTCCCGACTCTCCTATATGGGTGTCCTCCCGAGTCTCCAGTATGGGGGTCCTCCCGAGTCTCCTGTATGGAGGTCCTCCCAACTCTCCTGTATGGAGGTCCTCCCAACTCTTCTGTATGGAGGTCCTCCCAACTCTCCTGTATGGAGGTCCTCCCGAGTCTCCTGTATGGAGGTCCTCCCGACTCTCCTATATGGGTGTCCTCCCGAGTCTCCAGTATGGGGGTCCTCCCGAGTCTCCTGTATGGTGGTCCTCCCGAGTCTCCTGTATGGAGGTCCTCCCAACTCTTCTGTATGGAGGTCCTCCCAACTCTCCTGTATGGAGGTCCTCCCGAGTCTCCTGTATGGAGGTCCTCCCGACTCTCCTATATGGGTGTCCTCCCGAGTCTCCAGTATGGGGGTCCTCCCGAGTCTCCTGTATGGTGGTCCTCCCGAGTCTCCTGTATGGTGGTCCTCCCAACTCTCCTGTATGGAGGTCCTCCCAACTCTCCTGTATGGAGGTCCTCCCAACTCTCCTGTATGGAGGTCCTCCCGAGTCTCCTGTATGGAGGTCCTCCCGACTCTCCTATATGGGTGTCCTCCCGAGTCTCCAGTATGGGGGTCCTCCCGAGTCTCCTGTATGGTGGTCCTCCCGAGTCTCCTGTATGGAGGTCCTCCCAACTCTCCTGTATGGAGGTCCTCCCAACTCTCCTGTATGGAGGTCCTCCCGAGTCTCCAGTATAGGGGTCCTCCCGAGTCTCCCCAGATGCATGATATTGGGGAAGAGAAGGATTGGGAGTATTGAGTCACTGTACAAAGCTTCTGACCACAGCTTCTTCCCTCTTCCTAATGAAAATACATGAACGCGCGACCGATCTGGGCGTGCTTATCTATAGTGGGAGGGTCATCTGTTCTCAATGGAGAGAGAGTAGAAAAACACTTCCAGACACCTCTAGCATCGGCTTATCTCCCCTGAAAAGAAAAAGATGGGATGCAACCGCCATTTACATCCGGAGGTTGCCCGATCCTGCCTAAATTAGCGAATTCGGATGACTTTCATCGACTGTGTATGGGGGTCTTAACCGCTAGGAGACTTCACTGACTTATCTACTAAGAACAGAAGGATCTGGCATATGGTAATCCAACTGTCCAATCCATACCTCTGTAGATATCTGCCATCGTCAGAGTATTGAGTCCCCCATACTCATTAGTCCTGTCGAATTCATCCATCTCATGTTTGGCCGGCTTCTGACTCTTGGCAGATCCCCATAAAAATATGTCACTGTAATGCGCACACAGTTTAGAGCGGTGGTCTCCAACCTGTGGTCCTCCATCTGCTGCAAAACTACAACCCTCAACGTGTCCGGCTGAGAGGTGTCAAGTCACTGAAGTGCCATATATCAGGGGCATGATTGTGCACGATATGATGATTACCCTGCGGGCATTGAGATCTCCTGGGACGGATGGTGAACTAGAGACTGATAACCTCCCTGCTGTATTATAGCCATGCACTCCAAACATTGCTGTAGGTTATCTGGGGTGACCTGCACCTCTACTGGCCCAAAAACACCCATGGAGAAAATCTAGTAAATTGTCTGATTTCTCAGATGTCAGTGCTACTGTTTCCATCAAGAAAGGAATGTGTGTGCCTTAGCCTGGCCAGCATGATTATTGCACAGGTGTGCCTTAGCCTGGCCAGCATGATTATTGCACAGGTGTGCCTTAGGCTCGCTAGCATGATTATTGCACAGGTGTGCCTTAGGTTGGCCAGCATGATTATTGCACAGGTGTGCCTTAGGCTCGCTAGCATGATTATTGCACATGTGTGCCTTAGGTTGGCCAGCATGATTATTGCACAGGTGTGTCTTAGCCTGGCCAGCGTGATTATTGCACAGGTGTGCCTTAGGTTGCCCAGCATGATTATTGCACAGGTATGTCTTAGTCTGGCCAGCATGATTATTGCACAGATGTGCCTTAGTCTGGCCAGCATGAATATTTCACAGGTGTGCCTTAGTCTGGTTAGCAGGAATATTGCACAAGTGTGCCTTAGGCTGGCTAGCGTGATTATTGCACAGGCGTGCCTTAGGCTGGCCAGTATGATTATTGATTATCGATTTCATTGAACACACTTCCCACAGTCCCCTATGTCCAGAGGTTAATAATTTGATTCAATGGCTCTCCTCAACAGGCACACCTATGCAATAATCATGCTGGCCAGACTAAAGCACACCTATGCAATAATCATGCTGGCCAGACTAAAGGACACCTGTGCAATAATCATGCTGTCCAGACTAAGGCACACTTGTGCAATAATCATGCTGGCCAGGCTAAGGCACACCTATGCAATAATCATGCTCGCCAGGCTAAGGCACACCTATGCAATAATCATGCTGGCCAGGCTAAGGCACACCTATGCACTAATCATGCTGGCCAGACTAAAGCACACCTATGCAATAATCATGCTTGCCAGAATAAAGCACACCTATACAATAATCATGCTGGCCAGACTAAAGCACACCTGTGAAATAATCATGCTGGCCAGACTAGAGCACACCTGTGCAATAATCATGCTGGCCAGCCTAAGGCGCACCTCTGCAATAATCATGCTGGCCAGCCTAAGGCGCACCTCTGCAATAATCATGCTGGCCAGCCTAAGGCGCACCTCTGCAATAATCATGCTGGCCAGCCTAAGGCGCACCTCTGCAATAATCATGCTGGCCAGCCTAAGGCGCACCTCTGCAATAATCATGCTGGCCAGCCTAAGGCGCACCTCTGCACCTCTGCAATAATCATGCTGGCCAGCCTAAGGCGCACCTCTGCAATAATCATGCTGGTCAGCCTAAGGCGCACCTCTGCAATAATCATGCTGGCCAGACTAAAGCACACCTGTGCAATAATCATGCTGGCCAGCCTAAGGCGCACCTCTGCAATAATCATGCTGGCCAGCCTAAGGCGCACCTCTGCAATAATCATGCTGGCCAGCCTAAGGCGCACCTCTGCAATAATCATGCTGGCCAGCCTAAGGCACACCTCTGCAATAATCATGCTGGCCAGCCTAAGGCGCACCTCTGCAATAATCATGCTGGCCAGCCTAAGGCGCACCTCTGCAATAATCATGCTGGCCAGCCTAAGGCGCACCTCTGCAATAATCATACTGTTTAATCAGCATCTTGATATGCCACACTAGTGAGATGGATGGATTGTCTTTGCAAAGACGAAGTGCTCAATAACACATTTAGACAAATTTGCGAACAATATTTGAGCTGCAAGAGGCTCTTTGTTTGCTCCCATTTTTCATGAGGTGAACGCTAAGATCTAAGACTTTTTCTATGGACACAAAGTGTTGCGTTTATATTTTTGATCAGTGTATATATGTTTATGATGGATTTATGCGGCTTGCTGTGTGACGGAGAAATGGATCATGGAATCACTCTGCCACCTAGTGGTGACATCAAGTATTTTGACAGAGGTCTTGTTTAAAGGGACATTCTCAAAACCGTATTTGGATTAATCATTTCAGGGTTCGTCTGATCCCGGCCTCCAGATTGATTTTGGTACCAGGACACCTCCTCAGATTCAAGAGGGGTACGACTGACGAACCATCACTTACCATGGACTGTCAGAGGCCATCCCTGTTTTTGGCTTTCCGCTGATTAACCCCTTCTTCTATGGGTGATGCAGTTGTCCGTTCCAGCACGTGAGCCACCTTCTTCTGCTTTTCTGCAAAAAAAAATTAGAAAAGCAGATGCTCACGGTTATTTAGAAGCTGAACAATGCCAAGTATCCGCTCAGCGTTTTACAGTAACTGAGTGATTTTGGACGAGGGTCATAAGAATCCACCTTAGAAATGAACATTCTTTGCAAAGGAAACCCGGCGGCCCCCTACTCATCCCAAATAACCACAAAACACAATTTGGCAAAATAATATATTCCACTGCCCCACTTTTTCTTTCGTTGCTTGTGACCATAAACAATTGACCAGGACACTTCGGCTGCTGGACTTTACTTACAGTGGCATGCAAAAGTTTGTGCATCCCTGGTCAAAATTACTGTTATTGTGAACATATTAAATTATCTCTATGGCATAAATATAAAGACACATTTCCATTGTATTTTAGGCAAAATAAAAACATTTTCAACTTTTAAATGTTTAAATTAACAAAAAAGGAAAATGAGTAGATGCAAAAGTTTGTGCACCCTGCATAGTTAGTACCTAAGAGCACCCCCTTTGGCAGGTATCACAGCTTGTAAACAGTTTTTGTAACAGCCAAGTGTCTTTCCATTTTTGCTTGAGAGATTTTTGTCCATTCTTCTTTGGAAAAGTCTTCCAGTTCTGTGAGATTCCTGGCTCGTCTTGCATGCACTGCTCTTTCTTGGAGACGTCTTCCAGTTCTGTGAGATTCCTGGCTCGTCTTGTACACACTGATCTTGCTTGGTGACGTCTTCCAGTTCTGTGAGATTCCTGGCTCATCTTCAAGTTCTGTGAGATTTCTGGCTCATCTTACATGCACTGCTCTTCCCTGGAGATGTCTTCCAGTTCTGTGAGATTCCTGGCTCATCTTGCATGCACTGGTCTTCTTCGGAGACGTCTTCCAGTTCTGTGAGATTCCTGGCTCCCCTTGCATGCACTGGTCTTCTTTGGAGATGTCTTCCAGTTCTGTGACATTCCTGGCTCGTCTTGCATGCACTGGTCTTCTTTGGAGACGTCTTCCAGTTCTGTGAGATTCCTGGCTCCCCTTGCATGCACTGGTCTTCTTTGGAGACGTCTTCCAGTTCTGTAAGATTCCTGGCTCGTCTTGCATGCTTTGCTCTTTTGAGGTCTAGCCACAGATTTTCAGATCAGGGGACCAGGAGGGCCACTGAAAAACCTTCAGCTTGCGACTTTTGAGGTCGTATATTGTGAATTATGACGTGTGTTTAAGATCATTGTTCATTTGTAGAAGCCATCCTCTTTTCTCTTCTTTTCAACTTCAGCTTTTTTACAGATGTTGTTATGTTTGCATCAAGAATTTAATGAAATTTCATAGAATCCAATCTTCTCTCTACCTGTGAAATGTTCCCCATACCATCGGCTGCAACACAACCCCAAAGCATGATTGATCCACCCCCATGCTTAATGGTTGGCGAGATATTCTTTTCCTGAAATTCTGAGCCCTTTTTTCCCCACACATACCTTTGATCATTGTGATCAGAGTTCTATTGTAACCTCATCGGTCGACAGGACTTGTTTCCAAAATGTACCACCCTTGTTTAGATATTCTTTTTGCAGACTTCTCATGCTGAAATTTATGGTGAGGACGCAGGAGAGGTTTTCTTCTGATGACTCGTTCATTAAGGCCATATTTGTGCGGATGTATCTGAACAGCAGAACAATGTATCACAACTCCAGAGTATAAAATCTTCCTGAAGGTCTTTTGCAGTCACGCAGGGGCTCTGATTTGCCTCTGTAGCAATCCTACAAGCAGCTCTCACAGAAATTTTGCTTGGTTTCCAGACCGTATCTTGACCTCCACTGTTCCTGGTAACTGACATTTCTTTATTAGGGTACTTTCACACTTGCGTTGTTTTTCTTCCGTCACAATCCGCCCTTTTGGAAAACAGCGGAATCCGTTAACAGATTCCGCTGTTTCCCATAGACTTGTATGGATGACGGATTGTGCCAAAAGGACCTGCGTTGCCTCCGCTGGCCGACGCTGTGTTGTGTCCGCCAGGCGGAAGGAACGCAGCATGTAACGTTGTTTTGAGCAGCGGAATCCTTAGGATTTCACTGCACATGCTCTCTCTGGCTCCCAGGGTACAGGTACACATCGGGTAACCAAGCAAAGTGCTTTGCCTAGTAACCCGATATTTATCCTGGCTACGTGACGTGTGCAGGGGGCCCGACACTTCCACGCTTGTCTCCGCCCCGTCCCGGACTCCACTCCGCATGTACACACACACACACACACACATGCGCACGCACACACACTCACCTGTCCTCAGCGACATGGCCCCGCTCGGCTCCACCCACTCCGCCCCCCGCACACATTCTCGGCGGCCGAGCGATCAGCTGATCACCCGGCGACCGGCTGCTGTGAGCGATCAGCTGAGCGCCCGGCAGCCGGGTGATCAGCTGATCGTTCACAATAGTCTGCCGCCGGTGAAACTGTAAAAAAAAAAAGCTGTTTCCGTTGTTTTGTACGATCTGTTGCATCCGTTGTGTCACTATATGCAACACATCCATTGCATCCGTCACACAACGCAGTGCAATGGATGCCGTTCAACGCAAGTGTGAAACTAGCCTTACATTTCAAACTGAGGAAAGAGCAACTAGAAAATGCTTTTCTATCTTCTTGTAGCCTCCTCCTGCTTTGTGGGCCTCCACCATTTTCAGAGTGCTAGGCAGCTGCTTAGAAGAACCCATGGCTGCTGTGTTTTGGCACACGGTTAGAGGATGGGTTTTTATAAATCTGTGAAATTTGCATCACCTGATAGTGAACAAGCCATAACCCTAAGGCTACTTTCACACATCCGGTTTGAGCACTGCGGCTCAATCCGGCTGTGAAAACTATGCAACGGATGCGGCGAAAACACCGCATCCTTTGCATAAGTTTTTACATGCGGCCCGTCCGTTTTTTTCCGGTTGCGGCATGCTACTGAGCATGCGCAGTGGAAAAAACCGCATGCGGCGACCGGATGCGTTTTTTTTCCGCATCGCGCCGCATCCGGCCTCCATAGGTATGCATTGAAAAATGCGCCGCAGCGGCCGGATGCGGCGCGATGCGGTGTTTTTTGCCGGAGCAAAAAACGTTGCAGGGAACGTTCGATCCGGCCGCAGCATCGGCTAAATCTGCCGCATGCGGCCAAAACCGGACCGAACGCAAGCCCCTGCGGCACAATACGGCACTAATGTAAGTCTATGCAAAAAAAAAACCGCAACCGGCGTTACAAAAGCCGGTTGCGGTTTTTCTGCAGAACGCCGTATTGTGCCGCAGAGCAAAAATCCGGATGTGTGAAAGTAGCCTTACAGGCTAATTAAGGTCTGACACCTTGGTCAAAGTCATCTGAGCACACAATCTCCTAGGGTGCCAAAACTTTTGCATGAGCTCATTTTCTCGTTTTATTTTAATTTTTCAAATGTAAAAGATGAAAATATATATATATTTTTTTTTTGCCTAAAATACAAATTAAATGTGTCAGCTATAACTTTATGCCTTTCAGAATCATTTCACAATAACAGTAATTTTAACCAGGGGTGTACAAACTTTTACATGCACTGTATATTAAGTGGCAGAGGTGGTGGTACAGCCCTTGCAAGCTTCGATCAATGAATAAATAAATAAAGATAAATTATAGATTTTGGAAGAAAAGGAGGAAAAAAATCAAACAGCCAAAAAGGAAAATTGTCTGTGGAGGGAAGGGGTTAATTATCCTTATTACGCCCCCATATTCCATTATAACCCCCACCTTTAGTTATGTTCTTTGCCGTCTTTTCCGGTTGCCAGGCAACATCTGTTTCAGTCACTAGAGGACAAACTGTCGCTTCTCATTCTTTCCTTTGGCGGCGGCCATTTTTCCTGAGTTATTTTCGTTTTTTTTTTGCCTAAGACTTCGGGAAAATGGCTCCATTTATAAAGACAGCTGTTTTTCAACAATTTTTACTTCCGGTTTCGTCTGTTTGCAAAGCTTCGGGGTTGTGGCCGGAGACTTGTTTTCGCTGACGTCATCACTGTGCGCAGCAGTGCAGTCTAGTGCAGAACTGGAGGTGAGGAGGTGCAGTGTTATTATGGAGGAGGGTTGGGACGCCTGGTAGCCGTGCAGAGGGAGGTGGGGGAGCGCTCTGGCTTGGGCTGTTCTGCTGGGACTTATAGTTCTGCAGCTGCTGGCTTTGGCAGGGAGTTGTTTACTGTCTTCCATTCCTGCATTTCTGGCTGCTGCCATTGTAACGAAGTCTCAGATGTGAGCAGTCAGCTGTTGGGCCTTTTAGCCCCTGAAGATATTCTGTCAGTTTATGTTGTGTGCTGTTCATGTGGATATTCTGCAGTTTTTTTTTTTTAATGAAAAACACCGTCTGCAGCTTTTTTTTTATTTTAACTGTGTTTTATTTGTCCTCAACAGGTCAAGCACTGAGTCTCCATTGCACTTCTCGGCGTATATTATTGTCTGCAGCACTGATGTCATGTGAACACCGCTGCAGGCAATCAGTCAGCTCAGCGGATCGTGTTGTGGACTCTGGCAGAGTCACTGAATTCATTGATTGTCTGCAGCGCTGTTCACATGACGTCAGTTCCTGAACTCAGCGGCTTGTGCTGTGGACTCTGGTAGAGCTGCTGAGCTCACTGACTGATATCATGTGAACAATGCTGCAGGCAATCAATGAGCTCAGGGGCTCTGCCAGAGACCACAGCATGAGCTGCTGAGCTCACTGAGTGTCTGCAGCGCTGTTGACATGTCAGTCAGTGTGCTCAGCGGCTCTGCCAAAGTCTACAGCACAGGCCACTGATTGACTGCAGCGTTGTGTCAACATGACCTCAATCAGTGAGCTCAGCAATTCTGCAAGTCTACAGCACGAGCCGCGGAGCTCACTGACTGTCTTTTGTGCTGTTGACATTACAAGAATTAGTGAGCTCAGCGGCTCTGCACGAGCCGCTGAGCTCTTTGATTGCCTGCAGCGCTGTTCACATGACGTCAGTCAATGAGCTCAGCGGCTCTGCAAGAGTCCAGAGCACGAGCCACTGAGCTCACTGATTGTCTGCAGCGCTGTTGATATGGTGTCAGTCAGTGAACAGAGCAGCTCTGCCAGAGTCCTCAGCACGAGCCGCTGACCTCACAAATTGCCTGCACCGCTGTTCACCTGACATCAGCACTGCAGACAGTAACATACATTGAAAACTCAGCGCTGGACCTGGGGAGGGCAAATAAAGGGCAGGATGGGTTGTTTTTATTAAAAAAAAAATGTTTTTAAACTCTATAAAGGGGATAGAGGTTTTCTGAAACTGGAAAACCCCCTTTAAATCTCTATTACAGATATACCAAAATAATTAGAATTCCACATAGAGCTCCATGTAGACCTGCTGCAAAATCTGTATGAGTTACTGTGGATTTTACCGCAGCGGATTTTTGGCATAAAACTGTGAAAATAGCCCGCAGGAATTAAGAAACGATACACGCCGATTCCACCCCCTACCCCCTTACCTGCAGCTCACGCCCTCTAGTTCCTAGAGTTTCTAACGAGTGGACATTTCTTAGCTTTTTAGCAGAGGGGAGGTGATGTGTTGCTTTTTTTTATTTTATTTTTTTTTTATATCTCACTCTGAGCATTTTGCCTAGATTACCTTACCTACAGTGTGCCGCTGCCCATGAGCCGATCCAGAAAGGCACAGCACACGATGTCACAGTATGGAGCGGATGTAACGGGGCAGTACAGCTGCCAATCATTGCCTAGAGGAGCAGTGTTTATATTGGAGGGCCCAAAAATGGTTAATTGGTTCTACAGGGATCTTGTTCTTGCTGCATATTCATTTCTCTCTGTTAATTGTGGTTTTCTTCGGCGCTCCATTGGGAGACCCAGACGATTGGTGTATAGCTACTGCCTCCGGAGGCCACACAAAGCATTACACTAAAAAGTGTAAGGCCCCTCCCCTTCTGGCTATACACCCCCAGTGGGATCACTGGCTCACCAGTTTTCTGCTTTGTGCGAAGGAGGTCAGACATCCACGCATAGCTCCACTGTTGGTAGTCAGCAGTAGCTGCTGACTATATCGGATGGAAGAAAAGAGGGCCCATATAGGGCCCCCAGCATGCTCCCTTCTCACCCCACTTGTGGTTTGTAAGGTTGAGGTACCTATTGCTGGTACGGCGGCTGGAGCCCACATGCTGTTTTCCTTCCACATCCCCCTGAGGGGCTCTGAGGAAGTGGGATCTTACCGGCCCCAAAGCCCTGAGGCCGGGCTCCATCCACAGACCCATTGAACCTGCTGGATACGGAGCTGGGTACCGTTCAGGGACATGGCCCTGCACCATTCAGGTACTCTGTGTCCCCGTACACACAGGCACAGCACACTCCAGACTTGCTGGGTGTGCTAGTGCGCCGGGGACAGTAAAGGGTTACAGTCACTTCAGCCTAGCTGAGTGACTTTATGTATGGGGAACTACCGCGCCGGACGCTCCGGGAGCGGCGGCGCGGCTGGGACTTGTAGTGCGCCGGGGACTTAGCGCCGATCGCGCTTTTACGGCGGCGGCGCTTATAAATCCAGTCCCCGGCTTTTGCGGCCTAGCTCCGCTTCGTTCCCGCCCCCACCCTGTCAATCAGGGTAGGGGAGAGACGCTGTACAATCAGCAGCGCCGAGGGCTGGAGCCTTATTTACATGCTCCAGCCCTCTCACTGGACACTGTGGGACGCCGGTTTCCCGCTCTGACTTGGGGGCACGCCCACGGCCCGCCCCCTACTCACACGAGCGGGAGAAGGACGCCGGCAGCCATTCCTGCAGTCCGAGCTGAGAGATCGGACTCTGGGCGACCAGGCACAGGACTAGGGCGACCACACACCCGCTTATAGGCGGGCGGTAAGCGGCACCTGAAGTGCTGACCCCACTAAATACCGCAGTTGTCCATTGGTATTTTTATGCTTACACTGCATAGGTCGCTATTTTTGGCTATATGCCCTCTTAGATGGCGACACATCAGCAGCAGGAAAGCAGGGGTGCTAAGGCACAGGCTTTCTATGCTGCTTGTATTGCATGTACTGAAGTGTTCATGTGTATTTATGCTTGTATGCTATACACTGCACTGTACGGTCGCTAGTCTGGGCTATTTTCGCCTAGAATGACTAGATTACAGCAGCAGAAAAGCAGGGGTGCTGAGGCACAGGTTTTTTCTATGCTGCTTGTATTGCAGGGGTTGCAGTGTTCATTTGTACTTATGCCTGTATGCTATACATTGCACTGTATGGTCGATATTCTGGGCTATATTCCCCTAGATGGCTAGTCTACAGCAGCAGAAAAGCAGGGGTGCTGAGGCACAGGTTTTTTCTATGCTGCTTGTATTGCAGGGGTTGCAGTGTTCATTTGTACTTATGCTTGTATGCTATACATTGCACTGTATGGTCGATGTTCTGGGCTATATTCCCCTAGATGGCTAGTCTACAGCAGCAGAAAAGCAGGGGTGCCAAGGCACAGGCTTTCTATGCTGCTTGTATTGCATGTGCTGCAGTGTTCATTGTACTTTATGCTTGTATACTATACATTGCATTGTACGGTCGCCATTCTTAGCTCTATGTCCTAGATGGCTAGTCGGCAGCAGCATATAAGCAACTCAGGCTTTCGATGCTGTTTTTACTGCATGTGATACTGTTCCAGGAGGAGTCTGCTTCACAGCAGGAGAAGTCCCATTTCAGTAGCTCAAACGTAGATTGAGTATTTTTCTGGCCACGCTGACTTCAGAGAAGCAGTCCAGGAACACCACGCTTACCAGATAAGCGTTTTCTCCAACCGTATTAAGGATACACGTTATCCTTTTCCCCCTGACGTGGTCAAGCGTGGGACCCAGGGTCCAAAGGTGGATTCTCCAATCTCCAGGCTTGCGGCTAGAGCTATAGTTGCAGTGGAGATGGGACTTCACTTAAAGATGCCAGACAGATGGACTCTGGTTGAAATCTGTCTATGAGGCTATCGACGTGTCGGTTGCTCCGGCATTTACAGCCGTATGGGCACCCTAAGCTTTTCAGCTGTTCTTGCACAGCTGGTCTTGAGCATATGTACATTTGTGCCGCAGGGGCGTCCGTAACCTCGCAATGTCTGCATTGCGACTTACCCTATTAATGCTGTCCTGGAAGGACAGTCGAGGTTTCGGTCCTTCCCAAGCTCGGGCAGGTCCCAATTGTCCTCGTCCAAAAGAGCTGAAAAGCCTCAGAGGGGCTCAGTTTCCGGGGGCTCAATCACGCCCAAGGAAGGCAGCCGGAGGAACCGCTACCAAGGCGGTCGCCTCATGACTCTCAGCTCTCTCATCTCTCCGCATCCGCGGTTGATGGCAGACTCGCTCGCCTTTGCGACATTTAGCTGCCACAGGTCACAGACCGGTGGGTGAGGGACATTGTGCCCACGTGCACAGGACAGGGTTCTGTTCTCGTCCTCCGACTCGATTCTTCAGAACGTCCCCACCTCCCCACCGAGCCGCTGCTCTTCTGCAGGCAGAAGGAGTGGTAATCCCTGTTCCTCTTCAGGAACAAGACACGGTTTTCCTCCAATCTGGTTGTGGTGCCAAAAAAGGATGGCTCTTCCCGTTCCGTTCTGGACCTAAAACTGCTCAACAAGCACGTGGAGGCCAGGCGGTTCCGGATGAAACCCTCCGCTCCGTCATTGCCTCAATGTCTCAAGGATATTTCCTAGCATCAATAGACATCAAAGATGCTTATCTCCACGTGCCGATTGCTACAGAGCACCAATGTTTTCTACGTTTCGTGATGGGAGACGACCATCTTCAGTTCGTAGCTCTGCCATTCGGTCTGGCGACAGCCCCACGGGTGTTCACCAAGGTCATGGCGGCAGTGGTAGCAGTCTTGCACTCACAGGGACACTCTGTGATCCCTTACTTGGACGATCTACTTGTCAAGGCACCCTCTCAAGAGGCATGCCAACTCAGCCTGAATGTTGCGCTGGAGACTCTCCAGACGTTCGGGTGGATCATCGACTTCTCAAAGTCAAACCTGTCACCGACCCAATCACTAACGTATCTTGGCATGGTGTTTCATACCCTCTCAGCGCTAGTGAAGCTTCCGCTGGACAAGCAGCGGTCACTACAGACTGGGGTGCAGACTCTCCGTCAAGGTCAGTCGCACTCCTTAAGACGCCTCATGCACTTCCTCGGGAAGTTGGTGGCGGCAATGGGACGGTTCCGTTTGCGCAGTTTCATCTGCGTCCTCTTATTGGGACATTCTCTGCCAATGGGACGGGAAGTCAACATCCCTGAACAGGAAAGTATCCTTTTCACAGAAGGACTCTCTGCAATGGTGGCCTCTTCCCACCTCATTATCACAGGGAAGATCCTTCCTACCACCGTCTTGGGCGGTAGTCACGACAGACGCAAGTCTGTCAGGGTGGGGAGCAGTTTTTCTCCACCACAGGGCTCAGGGTACGTGGACTCAGCAGGAGTCCACCCTTCAGATCCATGTTCTGGAAATCAGAGCAGTGTATCTTGCCCTACTAGCCTTCCAGCAGTGGCTGGAAGAAAAGCAGATCCGAATTCAGTCGGACAACTCCACAGCGGTGGCATACATCAATCACCAAGGAGGGACACGCAGTCGGCAAGCCTTCCAGGAAGTCCGGCGGATTCTGATGTGGGTGGAAGCCACGGCCTCCACCGTATCCGCAGTTCACATCCCCGGCGTAGAAAACTGGGAAGCAGACTTCCTCAGCCGCCAGGGCATGGACGCAGGGGAATGGTCCCTTCACCCGGACGTGTTTCAGGAAATCTGTAGCCGCTGGGGAAGGCCGGACGTCGACCTAATGGCGTCCAGGCACAACAACAAGGTCCCAACCTTCATAGCACGGTCTCGCGATCACAGAGCTCTGGCGGCAGACGCCTTAGTGCAAGATTGGTCGCAGTTCCGGCTCCCTTATGTGTTTCCACCTCTGGCACTCTTGCCCAGAGTGCTACGCAAGATCAGATCCGACTGCAGCCGCGTCATACTCGTCGCCCCAGACTGGCCAAGGAGGGCGTGGTATCCGGATCTGTGGCATCTCACGGTCGGCCAACCGTCGGCACTACCAGACCGACCAGACTTACTGTCCCAAGGGCCGTTTTTCCATCGGAATTCTGCGGCCTTGAACCTGACTGTGTGGCCATTGAGTCCTGGATCCTAGGGTCTTCAGGATTATCCCAAGGGGTCGTTGCCACCATGAGACAGGCTAGGAAGCCCACGTCCGCTAAGATCTACCACAGAACGTGGAGGATATTCTTATCCTGGTGCTCTGCTCAGGGAGTGTCTCCCTGGCCATTTGCATTGTCTACCTTTCTTTCTTTCCTGCAATCTGGGTTAGAAAAAGGTTTGTCGCTCGGCTCCCTTAAAGGGCAAGTCTCGGCGCTATCCGTCTTTTTTCAAAAGCGTCTAGCGCGACTTCCTAGGGTGCGCACGTTCCTGCAGGGGGTTCGTCATATTGTACCCCCGTACAAGCGGCCGTTAGATCCATGGGATCTGAACAGGGTACTAGTTGCCCTCCAGAAGCCGCCCTTCGAGCCTCTGAGGGAGGTTTCACTTTCTAGACTATCACAGAAAGTGGCTTTTCTGGTAGCGATCACATCTCTTCGGAGAGTGTCTGAGCTGGCAGCACTATCATCCAAGGCTCCCTTCCTGGTCTTCCACCAGGACAAGGTAGTGCTGCGCCCCATTCAGGAGTTTCTCCAGAAGGTGGTATCCTCTTTTCATCTTAATCAGGATATCTCTTTGCCTTCTTTTTGTCCTCATGCAGTTCATCGGTATGAGAAGAATTTACATTTGTTAGATCTGGTGAGAGCACTCAGAATCTACATTTCCCGCACGGCGCCCCTGCGCCGCTCCGATGCACTCTTTGTCCTTGTCGCTGGTAAGCGCAAAGGGTCGCAGGCTTCCAAAGCCACCCTGGCTCGATGGATCAAAGAACCAATTCTTGAAGCCTACCGTTCTGCTGGGCTTCCGGTTCCATCAGGGCTGAAGGCCCATTCTACCAGAGCCGTGGGTGCGTCCTGGGCATTACGACACCAGGCTACGGCTCAACAGGTGTGCCAGGCAGCTACCTGGTCGAGTCTGCACACTTTCACCAAACATTATCTGGTGCATACCTATGCTTCGGCGGACGCCAGCCTAGGTAGAAGAGTCCTGCAGGCGGCAGTTGCCTCCCCGTAGGGGAGGGCTGTCTTCGCAGCTCTAACATAAGGTATTTCTTTACCCACCCAGGGACAGCTTTTGGACGTCCCAATCGTCTGGGTCTCCCAATGGAGCGCCGAAGAAGAAGGGAATTTTGTTACTTACCGTAAATTCCTTTTCTTCTAGCTCCTATTGGGAGACCCAGCACCCGCCCTGTTGTCCTTCGGGATTTTTGGGTTTTTTCGGGTACACATGTTGTTCATGTTGAACGGTTTTTCAGTTCTCCGATGTTACTCGGAGTGAATTTGTTTAACCAAGTTATTGGCTTTCCTCCTTCTTGCTTTTGCACTAAAACTGGTGAGCCAGTGATCCCACTGGGGGTGTATAGCCAGAAGGGGAGGGGCCTTACACTTTTTAGTGTAATGCTTTGTGTGGCCTCCGGAGGCAGTAGCTATACACCCAATCGTCTGGGTCTCCCAATAGGAGCTAGAAGAAAAGGAATTTACGGTAAGTAACAAAATTCCCTTCTTTTTTTTTCCTATATTTAGGAACCATGCTGAACTCCTCACAGGGCACAGTGGGCAGCGATCCCGTCATTCTCGCCACAGCTGGATATGACCACACGGTACGGTTTTGGCAAGCACATAGCGGCATCTGCACGCGGACCGTCCAGCACCAGGACTCTGTATCCTTCAGACATTTGTTTTTATTATAGGGCAGGACGAGTCATTTGGGATAAACAGTTGTGGAATATGTGTGTTTATTTTTTTTTTTTTTGTTTTTCTTTTGTCCATTCTTTTGTTTATAGCCCTATTGTACGTGATCTCATGTAGGTTTGTATCTGCTTTATTGTGTTCCTTAACTGAAAGTTTTTAGCAAGTAAACTCTCTGGAAGTGACTCCAGATCGAAGCATGATCGCAGCTGCGGGTGAGTGATGGTCAGGGGCGGCTGTACACCTTAGATAGTGGTCAGGAAATCCTCCCCATACACCGACATTCTCAGTCCGGCCAATTGTTAATGTGTTTTCAATACGAAAAGTAGAATAAGCCAATGTTGCTTCTGTCGACAGTTTATTCCTTGGGGTGAAAAAAGGATCAGGCATCTTTACGTTAACATGTCCCATCCTTCTCTTCCTCGGTATCATCATTAGGCCGGTTAAACTTGTCTGACCATAATAGTCCTCGTGCGGTCCACAATGTCAGGACTGGTTGCAGGTCTCCTGACCTGAACTTAACAGCCGCCCCGTAGTATATGAGGTCTGTACTATGATCATGATTGTCGGATGTTTGAAACCAGACTCAGAGGGAGGAGGGAGGGTCGTGAATCCCCCATACTAGAGATGATGGTAATCGATTTATTGACCTGCTCCGGTGGTCACATCAATAATCTGTGGCCCTGAGATTCCTCTCCTAGCTGCCAGCATCTGCAGCTCTTCTATTGATTAGCAAGCCTCGTATGTGCGTCACGCCACAATGATGACGTTGCACCAGGCCGGCCAATCAAAAGAGGAGTCGAGGATGCTGGCAGGTAGGAGGGGATTTCAGGGCCCATCCAGCGACCACAGATTGACGTGTCACTGGTCCGGATCCTGTGAATAGATTTGCACCTTCTCTACCACCAAAACACGTCTGATGATTGGCTGGCCTGATCAAGATTAACATAATGTGTATGGACCTTTAAGGGGGTTAACTAGTGGTATTCACTTCCATATTGGAGGGATGTTGCAGTGATAGCGACGGGCCACATGCACAAATGCAAGGATATATATATATATATATATAATAATCTATATCTGTCTAATTAATTAGAGCAGGACTTATGATGCAGGACTTATGATGAGAGCTGTCAGGTGGCCTTCAGAGCAACCTCAACAGAACCTCTCACCTCCCGATACAGAAGTAAGAGGCGCTAACCCCTTTAAGGATAAGCCTTCAGTGTCTGATGTCTAAGGGTCCCCCTCCCTTCTGTGGCCCCTTTACTGTAGTACCTGACACAATGACTGCTATGTGTGTGGCTGTGTCTGGTATCACAGTGGAGTCGGGTGGGCGCACATTGACATCGCCGAGTCAGGCACTGAGCTCCAGTGACCGCTACTCCCCCATTGTTCTGCTAATCATTGAGGGGGGTCTTGGATAACCCCTTTACCTGTAATTTATACAGTGTGTCCACCCATATGCTGTTCACCGCCATTAACTTGAGAATGGCAGCAGCTATAGGCATATAAGTGGTGTCTAGGTATAGTAAAGTAGCCATGAGTGTTACACGTTCTAATCATAGCATTTCTGTATGCAAGGTGTCGATTCGTATTGAATTGATGATGCCCTGCAACTTTGTAATTCACTTTTTTTCTCTATCTTGTTCCGTTTTCGAGATAAAAATGCTAACTCCGTTGTTTTCCTCCAGGTGGCGCTATAGATGGTCTCATTGTGTAGCGCATGGCTACTTTACTATACCTAGACACCACTTCTATGCCTATAGCTGCCGCCGTTCTCAAGTTAATGGCGGTGGACAGGATATGGGTGGACACGCTGTATATAGGTGCGGTGTATACAGGATATGGGTGGACACACTGTATAATTCTGAGTTACCCCTTGTACGATACACGATGCATTTCCTCAGGACTGTAAGACGCCTCGTCCTTGTGCTCTTATTCCTAGGCTATCAGCACATCCGGATGTACGATCTGAACTCCAACAACCCCAATCCCGTCATTAACTATGACGGCGTCAGCAAGAACATCACTTCTGTTGGATTCCACGAGGATGGCCGCTGGATGTATACAGGTGGAGAAGACTGTATGGCCCGGATATGGGACTTGAGGTATGACGTCTCCTGGTTTGCTCTTGCTGTATTTATCAATGTTTTATATGACAAGCATTACACAATAAAAAAAGGCAGCCTCCCATTCGAAGGCAGGTGGGCTGCGACTAGCTGATCACCAAGGACCCCGATCTCAGCTGTCATTTCTCATTCACCTTGCCACAGCCACCACCAAGGAACTGTAGCCATACACGGCAGCCATATAGATGTGTAAATGCACCAGGTTCACACTGCACAAACCATTCTGAACTCCTTTGTGGCCAGGCCATTTTTATCCTTTTTATTTTTTAATAAAAGCAACATACTGTTGTATCTACGTCTGCCCTTTTATATTGTGCCGGGATTGTAATTTTCTCTAATCTGGGCTGTGTGGCTTTGTTACAGCCGTCCTCCGCTGGTGATTACGTGGACACAGTGGCACCAACCACCTAAATAGTTCTGACAAGTGAAAGTTTCCGGATTTATTTGACAATCCCTTTAATCACTTGCAACAACCACATTGACTCTTCTGATTTTCTTTAAATTTTATGTATTATTTTCAGGTCACGAAACCTTCAGTGTCAGCGAATCTTCCAAGTAAATGCTCCAATCAATTGTGTCGTTCTCCATCCCAACCAGGTAAGTGCTCCGTTGCGAGTCTTGTGGTATATTCACACCTTATTAAAGGGGCATTCCCCAGAGACTGAACAGTATACCCTATCCATGGGATAGAAGAGAACTTGCTCACTGCGGGGGATTAAGACAACAGGACTCTGTAAAGGCTTGTTCTTGGGATGGGTCAGACCCCTGCAGTTGTAATAAATGTTTAATATTCACAAACAGGAAAATCAACAAGGAAACTGTTATTATTGGTTGTGACGCCATAAAAAGTAGTATTGGCTGAACTGAGTCATGTGACTATTGCTGCTTTACGTTTGGCATTGCCATCTAGAGCAAGAGCATAGCCAGGTCCTGGGGTTCAGCGCTGCGGATTGTGCCCCCCAAGAGTCAGGTGCTGTAGTGGGAAATGCAGGGTACACTATGCAGTACTTTTTTTTTTTTTTTTTTTTTTATATACATGGACTACAGGAAAAAAATATTTATATGTTTTATGACTAAATATCGCCACTAAAATGGGACAGGACAGCCTCGCTTTACCGTTCTCTGTGCACAAAATCTGTCTTTTGTATCCTAAATAAAGCGGTGTTGAAATGGTTATCCAACAAACATTTATCACTAATATTCACCAATAGTAATAAATATATGAGCATTGGGATCTTCACCGATCACTAAAAGTGGTGGGCTGAGACCCCTGTTCTGGAAGCATTTGAATACAGCGGAGGTCATATTCATTTGCACTTTTTTTTTTTTTCTGTCTTCCACCTGTTTTTTATTCTTCTAATGTGTGCCTTTTTTTATATATACTGTGTGTGTGTGTGTGTGTGTGTGTGTGTGTGTGTGTGTGTGTGTGTGTATATGTATATGTATATACATATGAGATATATATATATATATATATATATATATATTTGTTTTATAAGACGCACCCCAAATTTAGACATAAAAAAGAAAAATGGGGTCCGTCTTATACTCCGGTGTTCTCTTACCGGAGGGGGGCAGCAGTGGTGGTGAAGCGGAGTCACAGGAGGCAGAGGTTGTGCTGGCAGGCGCGGCGGGTCAGTGGCAGCGGGGTCTGTGGTGGCCGGAGCCGCGGGGTCCGTGGTGGTGGCGGGTGAGCCATGCAGCAGGCCGTTGCAGTGATTGTCCCGGTTTAAATGATGGCGCCTGGAGCGGCGCATGCGCAGATGGAGCTCTCATTCAAGAGCTCCATCTGCGCACACGTCCGCGCACGGCGCCATCATTTCAAACTGGGACTGTGCACGCACTGGGTAACTTGCTGCACAGCCGCCCGCCCTGCACGCACAGAGTGGCAGCCAGCAGGTTGCCCGTCCACCCTGCGTGCAAGCGGCCGGGTACCTGTGCTTGTGTGCGGCAGCCGGGTACCTGTAGCTGTGTGCGGGAGGCAGCCGGGTGCCTGTGTGCGGGCGGCAGCCGGGTGCCTGTGTGCGGGCGGCAGCCGGGTGCCTGTGTGCGGGCGGCAGCCGGGTGCCTGTGTGCGGGCGGCAGCCGGGTGCCTGTGTGCGGGCGGCAGCCGGGTGCCTGTGTGCGGGCGGCAGCCGGGTGCCTGTGTGCGGGAGGCAGCCCGGTGCCTGTGTGCGGGAGGCAGCCCGGTGCCTGTGTGCGGGAGGCAGCCCGGTGCCTGTGTGCGGGAGGCAGCCCGGTGCCTGTGTGCGGGAGGCAGCCCGGTGCCTGTGTGCGGGAGGCAGCCCGGTGCCTGTGTGCGGGAGGCAGCCCGGTGCCTGTGTGCGGGAGGCAGCCGGGTGCCTGTGTGCGGGAGGCAGCCGGGTGCCTGTGTGCGGGCGGCAGCCGGGTGCCTGTGTGCGGGCGGCAGCCGGGTGCCTGTGTGCGGGCGGCAGCCGGGTGCCTGTGTGCGGGCGGCAGCCGGGTGCCTGTGTGCGGGCGGCAGCCGGGTGCCTGTGTGCGGGCGGCAGCCGGGTGCCTGTGTGCGGGCGGCAGCCGGGTGCCTGTCTGTGCGGGCTGCCGCCCACCGCACACGGGCACCCGGCTGCCGCCCGCACACGGCGCCCGAAAGCCGCCCGCACGCAAGCACAGGTACCCGGCCGCTTGCACGCAGCCACAGGCACCCGGCCGCCCGATCGCCGCAAAGACAGGACTCCTAGGTACCACTATATTCGGATTTTAAGACGCACCCCCCATTTTCCTTCCAAATTTTTGGGAGGAAAAGTGCGTCTTTTAATCCAAAAAATACGGTGTGTGTGTGTATATGTATGTGTGTGTATATATATATAAGGATTTTTGTGTACTCACCGTAAAATCTCTTTCTCTGAGTCTTCATTGGGGGACACAGGACCATGGGTTATGCTGCTGTCACTAGGAGGCTGACACTAAGTAGACATGAAAAGTTAGCTCCTCCCTAGCAGTATACACCCCGAGCCGGAGGCGGGCTCAGATCAGTTTGTGCAGAAGCAGTAGGAGGAGTACCCAAATCACCATACATAAAACAAAGTTACAACTAACTTAATGCAGCCGTGCGAACAGGTGGTCTATGAACATAAGACCATGAAAATGGCAGGCAAATGCAATGAAAACAACCAAAAAAAAACCAAGGAACCAAGCAGGGTGGGTGCTGTGTCCCCCAATGAAGACTCAGAGAAAGAGATTTTACGGTGAGTACACAAAAATCCTTCTTTCTCTATCGTTTCATTGGGGGACACAGGACCATGGGACGTCCAAAAGCAGTCCCTGGGTGGGAATACCGAAGCACCGCCGCAGGGAAGAAAAAACCAAAAAAAAACAACGACCTCCCCCGGCGGGCATACACTACGACTGAATGTTGTCACCCTATTACAGGTGCGCAACTGCCGCCTGCAAAACCTTTCTCCCAAAAGCCGCATCTGCCGATGCTTGAGTGTGAACTTGGTAGAATCTGGTAAAGGTGTGCAGACTAGACCAAGTGGCGGCCTTGCAGACCTGATCGGCCGACGCCTGATGCCTAATCGCCCAAGAGGCTCCCACCGCTCGGGTAGAGTGAGCCCTTACCCCCCGAGGCGGAGACTTGTCCCGAATCCGATAAGCCTCAGATATGGCGGAACGGATCCATCTGGCAATTGTGGCCTTGGATGCCGCCTCACCCCTCTTGGGGCCCGAAGGAAGGACAAACAGACCATCCGACTTACGGAACGGCGCGGTCCTGGAGATGTAGATTCTAAGGGCGCGCACTAGGTCCAGGGTGTGCAGGGACCTCTCCAAGCTGTGGGAGGGTCCAGGACAAAAGGACGGAAGGACAATTTCTTCATTTAGATGAAACGGGGAGACCACCTTCGGAAGGAAGGAGGGATCTGGCCGGAGAACCACTTTATCCTGGTGAAAAACCAGAAAGGGTGCACGACAAGAAAGAGCTGCCAGTTCTGACGTCCTTCGAATAGAAGTGACGGCAACGAGGAACACTACCTTCCAAGATAGGTGAGAAAGGGAAGAATCTCGCAGAGGCTCGAATGGAGGACCCTGAAGGGACCCTAGGACTAGATTAAGGTCCCACGGTTCTAGAGGGCGACGATAAGGCGGGGCTAGGTGGGCAACTCCTTGGATGAAGGTCTTAACCTGCGGGCGAGAGGCCAGTGGCTTCTGAAAAAGAATTGCCAAAGCCGAAACCTGGCCTTTCAGTGTGGCTAGCGAGAGACCCGCATCTAGGCCTGACTGTAAGAATGCCAATAGTGAAGGAAGAGAGAAGGCGAGGGGAGAAGAAACGTTGTTCTCTTCGCACCACCTGAAGAAGACTTTCCACGTGCGGTAATAAATCTTTGAAGAAGAAGGCTTCCTGGCCTTAATCATTGTTTGTATCACTCTTGGAGCGAAACCAGCCTGAGCTAGAACCCAGGATTCAATGGCCAGGCCGTCAAACTTAGCACCCTTGAATTCTGATGGAAAAGGGGTCCCTGCTGAAGAAGATCGTGACGGTCTGGAAGGCGCCAAGGAGTGTCTGCGAGGAGCTGAGTGAGTTCTGCGAACCATGCTCGCCTGGGCCAGTCCGGAGCCACCAGGATTACTGGTATTCCTTCCGCCTTGATCTTCTTGAGGACCCTCGGAATTAGAGGAAGTGGAGGGAAGATGTACGGGAGACTGAACTGGCCCCATGGTAGGGTGAGTGCGTCGACTCCTAAAGCCAAGCTGTCGCGGCACCGCGCTACGAATTGCGGTACCTGACGGTTGAACCTGGAGGCCATTAGGTCTACATCTGGCACGCCCCATCTGCCGCAGATCTGGTTGAAGACTTCCTGATTGAGAGACCATTCGCCGGACGCGAGGCCTTCCCTGCTGAGGAAGTCCGCCGCCCAATTGTCCACGCCCGGGATGTGGACCGCTGAGATCAGAGAGTGATGACGCTCTGCCCAATGCAAAATCTTCCTGACTTCTCGCATCGCCCCGGCACTTCTTGTGCCTCCTTGGTGGTTGATGTACGCCACCGCCGTCGCATTGTCCGACTGGATCCTGACCGGGCAACCCTGAACTAGGTGCCGAAACTGCTGCAAGGCTAGCCGAATGGCCCTTATCTCCAGAATGTTGATCGGGAGAGAGCTCTCCCGCGGCGTCCAACGGCCCTGAGCTGTGTGATGGCGGAACACGGCTCCCCAGCCCTGGAGACTGGCATCGGTGGTCACTATTTTCCAGTGGAGCGGAAGGAATGACCTTCCTGATGTGAGATTGCGTTGATTGCTCCACCAGCTGAGTGAGTGTCGGGTCTCTGGCGAAAGAAGGATCCTGCGGTCCAGGGAAAAGGGAGACCTGTCCCATTCCTTCAGCAAGGCTAGTTGGAGGGGCCGGAGGTGGAACTGCGCAAAGGGAACGGCTTCCATTGCCGCTACCATACGCCCGAGGACTCGCATGCCGAACCTGATGGAAACTTGGCGCTGGCGCTGGAGAACGCGGATGCCTTGTTGCAGAGAGGAAATCTTCTCCTGTGTGAGGAAGACCCGACCTTGGGTGGTATCGAATACCATGCCTAAAAAGGTGATCCGCCGGCCCGGGGTCAGAGAGGACTTCTTTCGGTTGATCAGCCACCCTAACCGGGAGAGGGTGTCGATCGTGACCTGAACCCCCAGACGACAATCCTTGAACGACGAGCCTTTGATGAGCATATCGTCCAAGTACGGGATGACCATGACACCCCTGGAATGGAGGACGGACATGGCCGCCGCCATGATCTTCGTGAAGACCCTGGGAGCGGATGCGAGGCCGAAAGGAAGAGCCGTGAACTGGAAGTGATCCTCCGCTATCGCGAAGCGGAGGAACTGTTGGTGAGAGGTGGCTATAGGTATGTGAAGATAGGCGTCCCGAATATCCAGCGATGCCAGGAACTCGCCGATCTCCATGGACGCGATCACGGAGCGGAGTGACTCCATTCGAAACGGCCGCGACCTCACCGACCTGTTTAGCAGCTTTAGGTCGAGGACGGGGCGGGCAGACCCGTCTTTCTTGGGGACCACGAAAATGTTGGAATAGAACCCTCTGAAACGTTCTGCGGGGGGAACTGGCACCACGACTCCGGCTTGGAGGAGGGAGTCTACGGCGTGAAAAAACGCACGCGCTCGTGCGGGAGCTTCGGGAGGACGGGAAAGGAAAAAACGATTCGGCGGCCTTGAGTCGAATTCGATCTTGTAGCCAGATGTGATGATCTCCCTGACCCAGGCATCCGCGGTCAGGGGGATCCACACATGCTGGAAGCGCAACAGACGTCCTCCCACTAGTCCGGCGCTGGAGCGCGCCGACCGCGAGTCACTTGGAGGAGCGTCGGCTGAAAGCAGAAGAAGACTTCGTGGGCTGGCGGGGGCGTGAACGCCAGCTTGGATTGGTCTTGAATGACGGGGTCCGCCTGTCTCTCGGGGGAGAGCGGCTTTTTCGGGCTTGGGGAGGGGCATTGAAACTGCGAAAGGGGCGAAAACGAGAGGCGGGGCGCCGATTCAGGATGCGCTTGGGGCGCAGTTGGGGGAGAGATGTACTCTTTCCCCCCGTTGCATCGGAGATCAACTTGTCCAGTCTCTCTCCAAAAAGACGTTCCCCTAGGAAAGGCAGAGAAGTCAGCGACTTCTTAGAGGCCGCGTCCGCGTTCCAGGAACGGAGCCAGAGTGCTCGGCGGATGGCCACGTTGTTGCTGGCGGCCTGGGCCGCGCAATTGGCAGATGCCAGGGCTGCGTTGAGCAGGTACTCACCTGCGAGGGTAATCTGCGAGGAGATGAGGACCAGATCCGGATTGGCAGAAACTGCTCGGAGTCCGCAGCGTAGCGTGTCCGCCCAGGACATCAGTGCCTTCGCGACCCAAACCGAGGCAAAGGCTGGTGAGAGGGAAGTGCCCGCCGCCTCGAAGGCGGAACGGGCCAACCTGTCAATAGTACGGTCCGTGGGATCTTTGAGGGACGTACCGTCAGTGAGTGGAAGGACTGTGTGAGAGGATAGGTGGGAGATTGGGGGGTCGACCACAGGAGAGCCCGCCCAGTCCTTTTTAAGATCCTCTGGAAAAGGATAGTGTAGATTAATGTACCTGCTGCTGGTAAATACCTTGTCTGGCTGCTGTCTGTGGGTGCGCAGCAAGTCGGCAAATTCCGGATGTCCGCTGAAAGTGCTCTGGGGCCGCCTCATCCGCTTAAACGAGACCTGGGTGCTCTGAGAGGAGACAGGGTCTACTTGTACCTTTAGGGTCTGGTTCACTGCCTCCACCAGGCTATTCACCATACGCCGAATATCAGCCGCCTGCTCAGCGTCCTGCAGAGGTGCTGCATCGTCCTCATCATCGGAGCAGTCGGAAGGTTCCCGGGAGGAATGATGGGACGGACCTGGTGGTGAAGGTGAAACCTGCGAAGAGTCTGAAGACGAGACCTTACGGGTACGCTTCTGCGCAGCCGAGGAGGTCCCTGCAACGGGGCTTACTTGCTCCGGCGGCGGTAGCGTCGGGTCTGCGGGCGTCTGGGTAAGCGACGGCAGCAGGCGCAGTGCTTGCGCGATGGTCCGGGAAGCCTCAGAGAGGGACTCTACGGACTGGGACAGAGACGCTAGCCATGCGGGGGGAGGCGGGACGCAGGGGCCTGTGGCATCTGGCGCTGCGGTCTCAGTAGCGTCGGCCGAGGGGTCCTGCAGGTGCTGCGCGTTATCAGAGCAGACGGAGCATAGTGGCGCGTCCTGGCCTTGGGAAAACTTGGTTTTGCAGGAGGAGCATGCAAAGAATAAGGCAAAGGAGGCCTGCTTGGGACGGGTGGACTTAGTATTAGGCATGGTGAAAAGGATAAACTCTCCCTGGTGCTGCTAGGAAGGAGACAGGAGAGGGTTAACTCGTCCTTAAATTAAGGGAAAAACGCTGCCTAGTGAGGGTTGCTCCTGAGGAGCAGAGCTTACCCCGGTCCTGTGTGCCGCCCACCAGTCCAGCAGAGGGATCCTGGAGGATGGAGCTACCAGAGATGCGGTGCTATATGGAAAACGCCGGCGCTGCAGCTTCAGAGAAACAGCAATATGGCGAGGGGACGCTGGAGCAGGCTGGGGGAGGAGCGACGATTCGGCGCGAAGAAAACGAAAGTAACCGCCCTCACCATCAGCCAGGGGGCTGCAGGGTGGGGGGAGGCTGGGCCAGACAAACGCGGTCACAGCGCTGCGGCGGGGGGCGTGGCTAAGGTGCAAGCGCGGCTAGGCCGAGACCGGGGACTAAAGTTAGGGGCCGGCCGAGGAGGAGGGCAGGGAGAGGGAACGGTCCTACCTGACTCGGCGGCGGAGACCAGCGATGGAAACGGTGCAGGCAGGGCACCCAGCCCCTGCCTGTGAACGGTGCCCTCGCTCTAGGAGAC
This sequence comes from Anomaloglossus baeobatrachus, assembly GCF_048569485.1. Lineage (NCBI taxonomy): Eukaryota > Metazoa > Chordata > Amphibia > Anura > Aromobatidae > Anomaloglossus > Anomaloglossus baeobatrachus. The sequence continues at coordinate 282,891,109 of NC_134359.1, read as the reverse complement.
TGCAGACTCCGGGAGAGAGCGTGTAAAAAGCAGGGAAGTGGACCTCATGATGGGGGAAGACGTCCCCAGCAGCAGAGAGCAGCGGTGAGGGCCCATCAAAACATAGCGCGCTGCCAATAATCCATCCCTGCTGAATGCCCCTGTAGGCCCATTGGGGTGATACCTCCGGGCGAATCAGGGGTGCCCACGACAAACCTGCCCACACGAACACCCCCGGGAGTGGTACCAGCGGGGGCGGACGGGGGAGAGGGCCCAAGATCTCAAACCCCTGCGACCCTGGGGAGTGGTACCGACAGGGCTGCGGAGTAAGAGTGACGAAAATACCTGCATAGAGAAAAAAGGACAGGTATGAGAGCGCTGAGCGGCGCCGAAATAAGAGAAAAAACGCAAAAAAAGCAAGTGGCTGAGGGGGCCGAGACGGCCCACATCAGCCTCCTACGACACTAAGCTAAAAACTGATCTGAGCCCGCCTCCGGCTCGGGGTGTATACTGCTAGGGAGGAGCTAACTTTTCATGTCTACTTAGTGTCAGCCTCCTAGTGACAGCAGCATAACCCATGGTCCTGTGTCCCCCAATGAAACGATAGAGAAATATATATATATATAATGTTGTTGTGTGTAGTTACCAAGTGTTTGTGTAGGGCGCTGTACATGTTCTGGGTGTTGTCTGGGTGTGGTGGGGGGTGAGAGCGGTGTTGTATGTGTGTTGCGTTGTTTGTGGAGCGCTGTGTGTCTGTAGCGTTGTGTGTGTGTGTGTGTGTGTGTGTGTTGCGCGGTTTGTGTGGGTGTGGTGTGTTTTGGGGGGAGGTATGTTTTGTGCAATGTGTGTGTTGCGCGGTATGTGCGTATATTTATGTATGCCGCGGTGTTTGTGTGTTGGGTGTTGTGTGTGTGCAGCGTTGTCTGTGTGTGTGGGTGTCTGTGTAGGGCGGTGTTTGTGGTTCCCAGTGTGTGTGTGTTGGGGGGAGGTGTGCACCTCCCATCGTGCTCCATCCGCCATGCTGCGCACCCCCCATCGTGCTCCATCCGCCATGCTGCGCACTCCCAAACGTGCTCCATCCACCATGCTGCGCACTCCCAAACGTGCTCCATCCCCCATGCTGCGCAGCCCCTATCGTGCTCCATCCCCCATGCTGCACCAGCATCAGCCTCTCTGCCCCCAGCATCAGCCTCTCTGCCCCCAGCATCAGCCTCTCTGCCCCCAGCATCAGCCTCTCTGCCCCCAGCATCAGCCTCTCTGCCCCCAGCATCAGCCTCTCTGCCCCCAGCATCAGCCTCTCTGCCCCCAGCATCAGCCTCTCTCCTCCCAGCATCAGCCTCTCTCCTCCCAGCATCAGCCTCTCTCCTCCCAGCATCAGCCTCTCTCCTCCCAGCATCAGCCTCTCTCCTCCCAGCATCAGCCTCTCTCCTCCCAGCATCAGCCTCTCTCCTCCCAGCATCAGCCTCTCTCCTCCCAGCATCAGCCTCTCTCCTCCCAGCATCAGCCTCTCTCCTCCCAGCATCAGCCTCTCTCCTCCCAGCCTCCCCCAGCATCAGCCTCTCTCCTCTCAGCCTCCCTCCTCCCAGCCTCCCCCAGCATCAGCCTCCCCCTAGCCTCCCCCAGCATCAGCCTCTCTCCTCCCAGCCTCCCCCAGCATCAGCCTCTCTCCTCCCAGCCTCCCCCAGCATCAGCCTCTCTCCTCTCAGCCTCCCCCAGCATCAGCCTCTCTCCTCTCAGCCTCCCCCAGCATCAGCCTACCCCAGCATCAGCCTACACCCTCCCAGCCTCCCCCAGCATCAGCCTCTCTCCTCCCAGCCTCCCCCAGCATCAGCCTCTCTCCTCCCAGCCTCCCCCAGCATCAGCCTCTCGCCTCCCAGCCTCCCCCAGCATCAGCCTCTCTCCTCCCAGCCTTCCCCAGGATCAGCCTCTCTCCTCCCAGCCTCCCCCAGCATCAGCCTCTCTCCTCCCAGCCTCCCCCAGCATCAGCCTCTCGCCTCCCAGCCTCCCCCAGCATCAGCCTCTCTCCTCCCAGCCTTCCCCAGGATCAGCCTCTCTCCTCCCAGCCTCCCCCAGCATGCCGTGCTCCTCTGCCGACACTCACAGATCCGATCGCATACACTCACACACACACACACACACACACACCCGATCGCATACACTCACACACACCCGATCGCATACACTCACACACACACTGACGATATTGCACATACGCGCTCACACTCACAACATCCGGAGATACCACATGCTTCTGGCCATGTGATCCTCTGGCAGGTCCTGGAAGTTCACTGCACAGTATCGCCGCCGAGAAGCAAGCGATATCCCAGGATGTTGTGAGTGTGTGGTTGCGATGTGATGTGTGTGTGAGAGTGAGTGTGATCTGATGTGTGTGTGTGTGTGTTGTTATGTGTGTGCGTGTGTATGTTCCGCCGCTGCAGGACCTTGATGCGCTGGTAACTATGCTACCATGGTTACCAACGTATCCCGTCCCCCGCTCGCACGGGAGCCCACACCAGCATACGGCGGCAAACCCAGTAATGCGAGGGTATGTGTCGGCTGGGTTGGCGGCGTACGCTGATGTGGGCTCCCGGGGGTACAGTACTCACCTGGGAGTCGTGGCTCCGTTTCGGTTCGGGGAATGCGTGCGGGGGGCGGGGCCAGAGCGAGCGTGCATTGTGTGAGGGGGGCGGGGCGTGGCAGAGTTGCCAATGCTGCAGGGTGCCGGGGCGAGAGGCCAATCCGTGTGGGGGGCGGAGCCTGGGCGAGCGGCCGGTCAATCCGCGTGTGCGGGCGGAGCCTGGGCGAGCGGCCAATCCGTACGGGGGGGCGGGGCCATGGCGAGCCCAGCGGCCAATCAGCTTTGTGTCACCGTAAGGACACAATTTTGGAGCAAGACAGACAGACAAAATAAGGCAAATATATATATATATATATATATATATATATATATATATATATATATATATATATATATATATATATATATATATATATATATATATATATATATATATATATATAATATTATTATATATATATATATTAGTACAGTTCAAAAGTTTGGGGTCACCCGCACAGTTTTGTCTTTTCAATGAAAAATCAGACTTTTTTATTTATCAAATGAGTTGTATAATGAATAGAGAATATCGTCCAGACAGTGACGAGGTTAGAAATAATGATTTTTACTTGAAATAATAGTTTTCTCTTCACACTTTGCTTTCGGCACAGAATGCTCCTTTGCACAATTCCAGCTTTGCAGAGCTTTGGCATTGTAGCTGTTAATTTGCGGAGGTAATCTGGAGATATTTCCCCCCATGCTCCCCCCCCGCCCCCCCCCCACTAGTTGGATTGGCTTGATGGGCACTTTTTGCACCATACGGTCAAGCTGCTCCCACAACAGCTCTGTAGGGTTGAGGTCTGGTGACTGGGCTGTCACTCCATTAAAGATAGACACCAGCTGCTGCTTCTTCCCTAAATAGTTCAGCATAATTTGGAGGTGGCTTTGGGTCATTGTCCTGTTGTAGTATGAAATTGGCTCCAATCAAGCGCTGTCCACAGGGTATGGCAGGACATTGCAAAATGGAGCCTTCCTTATTCAGAATCCCTTTTACCTTGTATAAATCTCCCACTTTACCAGCACCAAAGCAACCCCAAACCATCACATTATCTCCACCATGCTTGACAGAAGGCGTCAGGCAGTCTTCCAGCATCTTTTCAGTTGTTCTGCATCTCACAAATGTTCTTCTGTATGATCCAAACACCTCAAACGTCGCTTTGTCTGTCCATAACACATTTTTCCAATCTTCCTCTGTCTAGTGTCTGTGTTCTTTTGCCCATATTAATCTTTTCCTTTTATTAGCCAGTCTCAGATATGGCTTTTTCTTTGCCACTCTGCCCTGAAGGCCGGCATCCCGGAGTCGCCTCTTCACTGTAGACGATGACACTGGCGTTTTGCGGGTACTATTTAATGAAGCTGCCAGTTGAGGTCCTGTGAGGCGTGGATTTCTCACACTAGAGCCTCTAATGTCCTTGTCTTGTTCAGGGCTGTGGAGTCGGTAAGCCAAACCTTCAACTCCGACTCCTACATATATTGCTTATAGTTAGGCAAAAAATGTATTTTAGTACAATGTGAACATCAGACATTTAATAATTTTTATGATACAATAATCAATATATTTGGATAGAACATAAAATATATTTATTGGAATATAACTTTAGAACACAAAAAACTGTAATAAATTGTAAATATGTAATACACTATAATATACAGTAGATTACATATATATCGTGTGTGTATGTATATATATATATATATATATATATATATTACATAGTGTATTACATATTTACAATTTATTAGTTTTTTGTGTTCTAAAGTTGTATCCAATAAATATATTTTATGTTCTATCTAAATATCTTGATTATTGTATCATAAAAATAATTAAATGTCTGATGTTCACATTGTACTACAATAATTTTTTCACTTAAATATAAGCAATATACTAAATGTTATTAATTAGTAAAATATTCAGCACATTCTGCATTGCACTCCTGTCCCCCATTTATTATATATTTTAGGAGTCGGAGCATTTTATACCAACTCCACCAAAATGAGCTCCGACTCCACAGCCCTGGTCTTGTTGGTCAGTTGTGCAGCGCGGCCTCCCACTTCTCTTTCTACTCTGGTTAGAGCCTGTTTGTGCTTTCCTCTGGAGGGAGTAGTACACTATATATATATATATATATATATATATATATATATATATATATATATATATATATATATATATATATATATATATATATATATATATATATATATATATATATATATATATATATATATATATATATATATATATATATATATATTATAACACGCACACAAATTTGTACTTCAGTCCTTCCCTCCTGGAATGATTTTATTAATGTCTGAAAATGATTATTTTTATTATTTTTGGCTCAATTTTTTCTTCATTTTGGCGGGGCATACAACTTTTTGCTCCAAGAAGGGAAAAGACAAAAGCAAAGAGAATCTTTCTTTTTTTTTTTTTTTCTTGTGCTGCCCAGAATTAATAAACCGCCTATGGCATTTTTAAGAACACATTAGACTAATTTTGACTGCACCCACCGATATTGACGAGTCTGGCTGATGCTCTGTGTACGGGGGTGTCGGCTGACTGATCGTTGAAGAAGGTGTTGATCGGGCATGTCTGATGTTGGACGGCCGATCGCTTTGTTCTCCCAGAGATAAGTTGCCGGTGAGATGTCAGTCCTCAGTTTTCTCAGAGAACACAGGAGCCTTGGCCGAATAAGAGCTCCTGTGTATGGGGGAGACGGCTGAGCGAGCGCTCCTGTGTATGGGGGAGACGGCTGAGCGAGCGCTCCTGTGTATGGGGGAGACGGCGGAACGAGCGCTCCTGTGTATGGGGGAGACAGCGGAACGAGCGCTCCTGTGTATGGGGGAGACGGCTGAATGAGCGCTCCTGTGTATGGGGGAGACGGCTGAACGAGCGCTCCTGTGTATGGGGGAGACGGCTGAATGAGCGCTCCTGTGTATGGGGGAGACGGCTGAATGAGCGCTCCTGTGTATGGAGGAGACGGCTGAATGAGCGCTCCTGTGTATGGGGGAGACGGCGGAACGAGCGCTCCTGTGTATGGGGGAGACGGCGGAACGAGCGCTCCTGTGTATGGGGGAGACGGCTGAATGAGCGCTCCTGTGTATGGAGGAGACGGCTGAATGAGCGCTCCTGTGTATGGAGGAGACGGCTGAATGAGCGCTCCTGTGTATGGGGGAGACGGCTGAATGAGCGCTCCTGTGTATGGAGGAGACGGCTGAACGAGCGCTCCTGTGTATGGGGGAGACGGCTGAACGAGCGCTCCTGTGTATGGAGGAGACGGCTGAATGAGCGCTCCTGTGTATGGAGGAGACGGCTGAATGAGCGCTCCTGTGTATGGAGGAGACGGCTGAATGAGCGCTCCTGTGTATGGGGGAGACGGCTGAACGAGCGCTCCTGTGTATGGGGGAGACGGCTGAACGAGCGCTCCTGTGTATGGGGGAGACGGCTGAACGAGCGCTCCTGTGTATGGGGGAGACGGCTGAATGAGCGCTCCTGTGTATGGGGGAGACGGCTGAATGAGCACTCCTGTGTATGGAGGAGACGGCTGAACGAGCGCTCCTGTGTATGGAGGAGACGGCGGAACGAGCGCTCCTGTGTATGGAGGAGACGGCGGAACGAGCACTCCTGTGTATGGAGGAGACGGCTGAACGAGCGCTCCTGTGTATGGGGGAGACGGCGGAACGAGCGCTCCTGTGTATGGGGGAGACGGCTGAATGAGCGCTCCTGTGTATGGGGGGGGAGACGGCTGAACGAACGCTCCTGTGTATGGAGGAGACGGCTGGATGATCGGCCATCTGATATGGATGGGGGAGGGCGGATCAGGACAGGTCTTCATCCTCTGAAAGTGGACAGTCAGGTTTCCATTCACTGACAGCAAGCTGTGGAGTCTTAACCCCTTCTGCTGACCTTTACACCAGCTTTTGTCTCGGGTGCCGCCTGCGTGGTGTTACCCTATCTTATATATCTGGATGTGACGGCGGTCCCTCGGTACAGATCCGAGTCCCCCTTTCTTTCGACACGTGCACATTATGTTTTCGCGGCGCTGTGAAAGGTGTCCTTTAGTAAGATAAGCTGCCAGGTGTGTGCAGGCACCGGGCGTGCACCGGAGATAAGCCCCGAGACACAATGCCCCCTTGTTATTTGGGAGATTTCCCCTCATAAAAAGCTCTTTTGTGTCTGAGAAGAACAAAAATGTAATCCTGTCTCCGTGCCCCCGTCCGGCCCGGCGGGGAACTTCTCCTGCGGAGGTAGGACGTTGTGCCACCACACTATTTAAAGGGACGGTGACCAGGTTACAAGGCAAAAATAGTCAAATTATTATTCCCAACCGGTTTTCTGTGGATCGGTGATAACTTTCTGCGACCCCCAATAATCTCGAAAACTGGGATCTAAAATGCCCTGTTAAAATGGTGCAGCAGCAGCGAGAAACGGCTCCATTCATTGTCTATGGGACTACTGCAGACAGAGGAGCTCTGCACATTTTTTACATTGAGGGTTCCATTGGTCTTGCATTTTTCCTGCAAAGAGATGCAGAAATGGGGCAGATCTGCACCAAATCCTAATCCCTTCGAGGGTTGTCCGCGCGTTGAGAATTCTCTGGAGCCAGGAGTTGCAGGTCAGATTTGCATACATGCGGTCACATGCTGACTAGACGTGTGCAGCCTCGCTCAATACAAGTGAATTGAGCGATGCCTGATACGACTAGTTGGAATGTGGCCGGGAGTATGCAGCATTGCGTACTTAGTCACGTGACCGTTCAATCCCGGGATCGGAGAAAACTCACAGCACACCGTACACACTATGCGAATATTCACAAGTCTGCATCCACTCTAAGGGTGGCTTTACATGCTGCGATATCCGGCCCGATATCGCTAGCATGAGACCCGGCCCCATCATTTGTGCGCGATGGGCATATCGCTGCCCATCGCGCACCCCTGTCACACATACTTACCTGCCCTTTGACATCGCTGTGACCGGCGAACCGCCTCCTTTCACAGCGACGTCACAAATCAGCCGCCCAATGAAAGCTGAGGGGTGGAGATGAGCGGGACATAACATCCCGCCCACCTCCTTCCTTCCGCATTGTGGCCGAAGGCAGGTAAGGAGATGATCCTTGTTCCTGCGGCGTCACACGTAGCGATGCGTGCTGCCGCAGGGACGAGGATCAACTTCGCCCCTACGACAGCAGCGATAACTGGCAGTGGACCCCCCATGTCAGCGAGGAGCGATTTTTAGACGTTTTTGCAACGATCCAAAATCGCTCCTAGAAGTCACACGCTACGACATCGCTACTGCGGCCGGATGTGCGTCACAAAATCCGTGACCCCAACGAGATCGCTGTAGCGAAATCGTAGCGTGTAAAGCCCGCTTTAGGCCTGACAACCTCTTTAAAGTTTTATTCCCAGAGTGGCAATATTTTTTTGAAGTGCACAATACCTGCATGATTATTGTTAAGACCAACCCAAAATGCCCTTCTTCTATGTATGTTGTCTCTTTTACATCAACTATTGCATCAAGCTTCACAGAGCCGAATGGGCAGTCCTATTCTTATCTGCTAAAACTAAGTTTGCCAGGAGCACCCTGCTTCTCTTCAGTGCTGCAGGCCACTCACTCTTCCCCTCCTGTTTCTGCTTATAGAGGAGATCTCAACATTGAGCAATTTCTATTTATATGGATGAGTTAAACCATTACTGGTTTTGAATGAAGTGACAATTTACAAACTCTACATTTTATTGATGCTTTGTGAGGATCTTCAGAGCATGATCGTGCCTTTTTTCTGCTTGCATAGCTGAGCTGTGCTACAACCCAGCTGTTGGGGGTGTTTTATTAGACAGGGTCATGAGCTGCATCTGAGCATTAGAATTATTCTAGGATGGATCAAGTGACCTGCCGTGTTCCAGGGATATGTCCTGGTGTTGGTGACAGATATTAAAATATATATTATTTTTTTAATATATGGCGGCACAGTGGCTCAGTGGTTAGCACTGCAGTCTTGTAGTGGCTCAGTGGTTAGCACTGCAGTCTTGTGGTGGATCAGTGGTTAGCACTGCAGTCTTGTGTGGGCTCAGTGGTTAGCACTGCAGTCTTGTGTGGGCTCAGTGGTTAGCTCTGTAGTCTTGCGGTGGCTCAGTGGTTAGCACTGTAGTCTTGTGGTGGCTCAGTGGTTAGCACTTCAGTCTTGTGGTGGCTCAGTGGTTAGCACTGCAGTCTTGTGGTGGCTCAGTGGTTAGCACTGCAGTCTTGCAGCGCCAGGGTCCTGGGTTCAAATCCCACCAAGGACACTATCTGTAAGGAGTTTGTATGTTCTCCCCGTGTTTGCGTGGGTTTCCTCCGGGTTCTCCGGTTTCCTCCCACACTCCAAAGACATACAGATAGGGACTTTAGATTGTCAGCCCCAATGGGGACAGTGTTGCCAATGTATGTAAAGCGCTAAATATAGTATGGTAGTAAGGCCCAATGTTCACCATCCCAAATAGCCGTGGGAGAGGTAGAATGTTTTAAAGGGATTATTTGGATGGTACAATCGGCCCGAATGGATAACAGATAGCTGTGGGAGAGAGAGGAGTACAGGTTATGATGTGACCCTATAGTCGTGGGAGAGGTGAACAAGTACAATTAGATAAAGGATAGCCAACACACCGGGGTTACTTTTTACCAGCACTCTATTTAACTAGAAGTTCCAGAATGCAAAGTACAGAAAGGTTTTTTAATACGGTGACTGGAAGAGTCCAACCACAACCGGAGTGTATGGAAGTACATGTAATAAACATCATAACCAAGGGCTATAGGGTACCAGAAAGTACTTGTATTTAATGACCCAAGGTGTCAAATATGTATGCCAAGAGAACTTTGGGAGGCATATTATCAAGGGACATAAGGTGCAAGTGCATGAAGATAAAAAAATCCCAATAACATTAAAAGTATAGTGAAAAAATACCCACAGGTAAAAACAGCCACCAATGCTCCTTGAAGAAGCAACAATACCTCCACGAAACGTGCGTTGGTGGCGATCCCTCTCCTCTCTGGGTATGTGCATTATGTGATTGTTTTTCTTCACTCATTGCCAGTGGCTGTTTTTACCTGTGGGTATTTTTTTGGGATGTGAACATTGGGCCTTACTGCCATACTATATTTATTTTGGCTTTTCTAATATAATATTACCATCTGTTCACCTCTCCCACGGCTACTGGCACTCAAAATATTGTATCATCCTCGTCACATTGTATGCCCCCCTTTATTCAGTGGTAGTTGTTTTTAATCTATCTCTAATTGCTGTTTTGCCTGTGTCTTGTCTATAATAAACAATTTGTTTGCATATACACTCGATTGTTCCCCTTCTTCTGTGTATGTGTATTTCTGTGTATTTTATGTGTGTTTCCTGCCAGCGTTGAGAAACATGTGATGGTGTCTCCGCAGGCCTTCTTGCTTGGTATATATATATATGTGTGTGTGTATATATATATATATATATAGATAGAGAGAGAGAGAGAGAGAGATATATATAGATAGAGAGAGAGAGAGAGAGAGAGAGAGAGATATAGATATAGATAGAGAGATATATATATATATAGATAGAGATAAATATAGATAGATAGAGATATATATATATAGATAGATAGATAGATAGAGATATATATATATAGATAGATAGATAGATAGAGATATATATATATATATATATATATATATATATATATATATATATATATATATATAAATTTTAATTTACTTATTTGTTTTTTATTTATTTTTAATCATCTTTTTTCCCATTAATTAACTCCGGTGCTTATGTTTCGGCTCTCTCAGGCGGAGCTCATTGTGGGTGACCAGAGCGGAGCAATCCACATTTGGGACCTCAAAACCGATCAGAACGAGCAGCTGATTCCTGAAGCCGATGCCGCTGTCAATTGCGTCCACATAGATCCAGATGCCAGTTACATGGCCGCCGTGAACAGCTTTGTGAGTGCCGACGTGTACCTTTATGATTGGCGAGGGTCTGAACCCTGGGACCCTCACTGATTCTGTGAATGGAGGGAGAAAGGAATGCCTCCATTTTTAATGTTTCTGCCATTCATCTGGGCAGGGAAACGTAGCCGGCTCCATTCATTGGAAAGGAGTCCCCTGCACTGCGCTACAGCCTAGTGATGCGACATCAGATGGTGAAACCTCCATTACTGGCCCTAGGTCCTCGGCTAGCAAACACTGGGGTAGATGTAATATTCCATTCTTATCATCCCACCTTTCCAGGTGAATGGTTTCTTAGCTGCAATGTTTGCTAAAATTTGGGCCAAATGGTGACAGGGCCACATTCTTAAAGGGGTGGTCTCACCGGTGACAGGGCCACATTCTTAAAGGGGTGGTCTCACCGGTGACAGGGCCACATTCTTAAAGGGGTGGTCTCACCGGTGACAGGGCCACATTCTTAAAGGGGTGGTCTCACCGGTGACAGGGCCACATTCTTAAAGGGGTGGTCTCACCGCAGCAGATCACTGCCAGTACATTAGGTTTACATGTGTGGGTGGCTGCTTTCCTTATGTGGTGAGGGGTCTGGGGGTCCGGGAGCTGCTGACCCCCACCCCCGCTCTTCCCACTGAACACATGCATGCTCGGCCGAGCTCAGCGTGCACGTGTATGTGGGATCAGGATGATAGACTTGTGCCGTATGATGCGGCCGATGCGTGCAGATAACCTGGATACTTCTCTTTAGGGGAATTGCTTTGTCTGGAACCTGACGGGAGGCCTCGGGGAAGACCTCACCCAGCTCATCCCTAAGACAAAAATCCCTTCCCACAGTCGCTGCGCGCTCAGCTGCAAATTCAGCCCGGATTCCACGTGAGTGTGCGCTCAGCTGTCACTACATGGTGTCCTATACCCAGTATGAACGTCAGTGCATCAGTGCTTAGCAAATTTGGATGATCCCCGTTTTCCTTTCTAGGCTGCTGGCCACATGTTCAGCCGACCAGACCTGCAAAATATGGAGGACATCAAACTTCTCCCTGATGACGGAGCTGAGTATAAAGAGTAATAACCCAGGAGAGACGTCACGGGGCTGGATGTGGGACTGCGCCTTCTCAGGGGACTCGCAATACATTGTAACTGGTATGAATAGTCTTCTTCCTTACATATTTACCCCAGCATAGTAACTTACATCCTGTATTATACTTCAGAGCTGCACTCCCTATTCTGCTGGTGCAGTCACTGTGTACATACATTACATTACTTATCCTGAATTACCTCCTGTATTATACTCCAGAGCTGCACTCACTATTCTGCTAGTGCAGAATGTACACAGTGACTGCACCAGCAGAATAGTGAGTGTAGCTCTGGGGTATAGTATAGAATATAACTAGGGATCAGTATTGTATTATACTTCAGAGCTGCACTCACTATTCTGCTGGTGCAGTCACTGTGTACATACAGGATATAACTCAGGATCAGTAATGTATGTACACAGTGACTGCACCAGCAGAATAGTGAGTACAGCTCTGGAGTATAATACAGGATGTAACTCAGGATCAGTACAGGATCAGTAATGTAATGTATATACACAGTGACTGCACCAGCAGAATAGTGAGTGCAGCTCTGAAGTATAATACAATACTGATCCCTAGTTATATTCTGTACTATATCCCAGAGCTGTACTCACTATTCTGCTGATGCAGTCACTGTGTACATACATTACATTACTTATCCTGGGTTACCTCCTGTATTATACTCCAGAGCTGCACTCACTATTCTGCTGGTGCAGTCACTGTCTATTTACATTACAACACTGATATACTCCAGAGCTGCACTCACTATTCTGCTAGATGAGATGTGTCTTTAGTCCTGGTGATTGACCTCCGCTTTCTCCTCCAGCTTCGTCTGATAACCTGGCCCGGCTTTGGTGTGTAGAGACCGGGGAGATCAAGCGAGAGTACAGTGGTCACCAGAAGGCGGTGGTCAGCCTGGCTTTTAATGACAGTGTCCTGGGGTGACCCGGCCTCGCTCTGTAGCATTACATATAATAAGACTTTACTCCGCGGCCTGAGATCACACAGGACAGAGGACAGCTGGGATCTGACTCTTCATAGACGTTGCGATCACAGGTGACTCTTTTTTTCGGATTTCCTCTATTCTGTGCAATAAAGCAGTAAATGACCGGAGTCCTGTACTGAAAAGTGATGTATATTTAATATGTAATCACACATACAAGGTGGAGGATATAAACAGGAGTCTGGCATCTGGTGCACACTCATCCCCCGCTTCTGGCTGGACTGTGACGAGAACAGAAACGGCGGGGAAAAACCAGACACCGCACACTAGCAACTTCCGATCTGTCGGTCGTCCCTGCGTTCGGAGGAATGATGCACACAGTAGCGCCGCCATAGACGTACGATACACTGCACAGTCCAGCTGTCACTAAAGAGTTAACAGGAAACCGTACCGATCAATCCAAAACTAACTCCTCCCACGCTCTGTGCAAAATCTGCTCGGGAGGGTTCGGCCGCGCTTGGAGGAGTCCGTACTTTTTTTTTATTGGGGGGGTGAGGCGTATGTTCGGCCTAGTCGGGTAGGTAGTAGAAGCAGACGGACACACAGATGTTGTTAGGGAAGCAGATGTCGATGCAGAGATAAATCAGGCGTCTCGTCGGGCCTGCGGTGACCGGAGAAGAGCGTTTTATACACAGCATGTTACTAGTTGTGGGGGTGTGTCCCTGCCCAGTTTGACACTGTCCAATCAGAGCTCACAGGGCAGGTACACACCTTTTTTTGCAGTAAGGAAAAGAAAAATGGCGACCTCCATTGTCAAATATCCATGAGGAATAACAGAGGAACAGCACAATGTAAAGGTGTGAGAATAGATGCCCCTGATTTCTGATTTAACAGGGAATAGAAATATTTAAAAAAAACAGGACTGTCAAGAGCGGTCAAAATACCCCTTTAAGGCCTACTTACCGTCACTCTTTTTTACCCAGAAAATAGGGAGCTGGTCGCACAACGTCTGCACAGGCTCCCCTACTAGTTCATGATTGACTTTGCGACCTCCTATTACACCGAGGAACTCGCGGTAGTAACGTGTCCTGTTGTTCTGCAGAAAAAGGATGCCGTCCTGTTGTAAAAGCCAAACAGAAAAAAAAGAATAGTGGGGGATTATAAAAAAGAGAAAACTAATAGATTGTCATGCAACCAATTGATGAGATTCCCAGTCGTGGACAATTGTTTTAAATGACACGAATTTGTCTTCCTGCAGCCACCACCAGGGGGAGCTCAGGAGCTTTCTGCATACTGTGAGGCTGAGCGCCCTCTGGTGAGGCAGAGAGAATTGCGTCATTTAGCCGCCATGATGAATAAACATTGATTTATCTTTAAATGCGTGAATAAAGACATAGATTTCATGTTGTGATATCTGACCTTGGCTACAGACATATTTAGGAAGGACTGGATATTTTCCATATCTCTCATCTCCATGCGTCGAAGGAAACAGGATTTCTCGCCAGCAGCCTTATAGCAAACCAGACCCTATAGGAAATATATAGGACAGGTATTAATAGGAAAAATAGAATTGTATATTAACATATTAAAGGGATCTGCGCCCTTCCAGTAGTTGTGTCCTGACAGCTTATGACTATCGCCACTAGTCCCACCTTTAAAGGGGTTGTCCATATCAGATCAGTGGGGGTCTAACACCCGGCCCCTTCACCAGTCAGTTGTCCTCACCCAGATCTATATGTTGTATGTACATCACAACTATGTGTGGAGCTGGCTCACCTCCTGCGCATGCTCCAGATAGAGAGACCTGGTTCTGACCACTAGAGGGAGCAAAGCAACATTCTACATTATGCTTAGACATTGTATGTAGTGAGCTCCCTCTAGTGGTGTCTGCAGGATGCCAGAATTCTCCCATTCATTGCTTTACCCATCAGTCAACATTTTGGTTACTTGCTTTTTCCATGCTATAACATTTTTAGAAATATTTTTCTTAGTTTTGTGTTGTGCTGTACCTCTGTTATTCCTCCTGGAATTGTAAGCCTGCGGGATCAGACTGTGTAGAGGCATGCCCCCTGAGCAAGATTGCCAGGAGGAATAACAAAGGAACAGCAAGTAGCGCCAGCATCCCTGCAGGGATGCCAACTTATTCACCGCCCCTGCCGAGTTGCTTCCTCCCCCACTGCCCTGTGGCCGTCCACTTGTGCTTCCTGCTTTCTCCTCCTCCTGGGGCCTGTTCACAGCAGATCAGGTCTCCTGAGAGTGTGCTTAGGGCACGCGCACGGATCAGGCCTCTTAAGGGGTCAGCTCACTGTTTCCAGGAAATGCTTCAGGCTATGGCTGAGAGACATTATGTATTTAAGGCACCCTCCCATTAGGGGAGGTGCCTGCGCAACATCCTTCGTTAGTTTGGCTACCACTCTGCTAACTATTTGTCAGGTAACAAGCTCCTGTACCGTTATTCCTGTGTCTGTCACCTGTACCTGTCTTCCCATATCTATTTGTTCCGGCCGTGCCCACCATACCCATCTGCCTCAGTCACCCCACCTATACCTGCCTTCCTCTGTGTCCGTACCAGTGTCTGTCTCCTATCCTGGGGGGTCAGCTGCCACAGTCCCAGTCACTGCCTGGGAGTGGTACCTGGCGTCTGCCTCGTGGTAGGTGCTTAGTTAAGCTCGGGTCCCCCTATGATCCAGTGAGTCCAGTAACCGCACTCGCTGCCCCTACACCAGCCGTGAGCTTTACATGGCACAACACAGATGCAAGGGGCATGCAAGAATGTAGTGAAACAGATTTGTGAGGAGAGCGGATCTATACACAGTACAGTCCTCAGGAGATGTATACAGAGTGTCCACCCATATCCTATCTACCGCCATTAACTTGGGAACGGCGGCAGCTATAGGCATAGAAGTGGTGTCTAGGTATAGTAAAGTAATCATGCGCTACGCAATGAAACCACCTATAGCGCCACCTGGTGGAAAACAACGGAGTTAGCATTTTTATCTCGAAAACGGAACGAGATAGAGAAAAAAAGTGAATTAAAAAGTTGTAGGGCATCATCAATTCAATACGAATCGACACCTTGCATACAGAAATGCTATGATATGAAGCCCATGACCCCCCAAACATTGAATGCTGGTCACGCATATGGCGCTCATGTAACTTTGCTGCTCAGTGTCCCCCGTCGGCTGCAATGCACATCTGGACTCTGCACAGCATACTGTATCCTGCTGCACGTTGTGCAATATGGTAGGTGACACGTTTGCCCAAGCGTCTGTGATACGTCGTCGTAGGTCCTGCAATGTTGGTGGAGGGGTCGCATACACCTGCTGTTTGATGTGACCTCACAGAAAGACGTCCAATGGGGTCAGGTCAGGTGAGCGGAGGCCACTCCACACAGCCACCATACGCAATGGCTTGTAGGAAGGTCTCCATGAGGTTTCGCTTCACGGCCGCAGCCTTGTGAGTTTTACACGCTCTAATCATAGCATTTCTGTATGCAAGGTGTCGAATCGTATTGAATTGATGATGCCCTACAACTTTGTAATTCACTTTTTTTCTCTCTCGTTCCGTTTTTGAGATAAAAATGCTAACTCCGTTGTTTTCCACCAGGTGGTGCTATAGGTGGCTTCATTGCGTAGCGTATGGCTGCTTTACTATACCTAGACACCACTTCTATGCCTATGGCTGCCGCCGTTCTCATGTTAATGGCGGTGGACATACTGTATACATGGATGTAGAAGGAAGTCACGGCATACACCCGTCACACCGCTCACATGTTTGCTGTCGAATAACACCACCGACGTCTGATTTCTGGAGGTGATCCGATAGGTGACTGTATTCCTCCGCTTGTCAGTAATGGCGGACTGGTTTACGGAGGAGCCCTGCAGGTTTTTGTAGGTCAGCCGGACAACCTGTAAGAGAGGCTGAAAGTAACGGCTTTATGTGTCTGATGTAGAGGTGTTGTGTGCGGCAACAAAACTTCCAGATAAGCGGCATCATTGGGATCATGATAATCTTTTAGCCTGAATAATTGCTCCATTGTACCGTCAAGTGGGGGTGGGCCTTTTTAGCTCTACAGGAAGTGGGGGTGGGCCTTTCTAGCTCTACAGGAAGTGGGGGTGGGCCTTTCTAGCTCTACAGGAAGTGGGGGTGGGCCTTTCTAGCTCTACAGGAAGTGGGGGTGGGCCTTTTTAGCTCTACAGGAAGTGGGGGGTGGGCCTTTCTAGCTCTACAGGAAGTGGGGGTGGTCCTTTCTAGCTCTACAGGAAGTTGGGTGGGTCTTTCTCACTCTACAGGAAGTTGGGTGGGTCTTTCTCACTCTACAGGAAGTTGGGTGGGTCTCTCATTCTACAGGAAGTGGGGGTGGGTCTTTCTCACTCTACAGGAAATTGGGCGGGTCGTTCTTGCTTTACAGGAAGTGGGGAAGGGTCTTGCTGTACAGGAAGTCGGTATGAATCTTTCTTGCTCTAGAGGAATTGGGGGTGGGTCTGTCTCATTCTAGAGGAAGTGGGGGTGGGTCTTTCTCACTCTACAGGAAGTGGGGGTGGGCCTTTCTCACTCTACAGGAAGTGGGGCGGGTCGTTCTTGCTTTACAGGAAGTGGGGAAGGGTCTTGCTCTACAGGAAGTGGGTACGAATCTTTCTCTCTAGAGAAATTGGGGGTGGGCCTTTCTCGCTCTACAGGAAGTGGCGGGTGGGCCTTTCTAGCTCTACATGGAGATAGATAAGCCGGTCTTTTGAGCACTAATAATAGATCTATTATCTCAAGTTTTCTTTGTGAATAATTATGCTTTATTCGTGACAATTAGATAAAAAACTCTTATCACTACGCGTTTCAGCAGGATATACTGCTTTCCTCAGGTACCTGAGGAAAGCAGTATATCCTGCTGAAACGCGTAGTGATAACAAGAGCTTTATTTTTATCTAATTGTCACGAATAAAGCATAATTATTCACAAAGAAAACTTGAGATAATAGATCTATTATTAGCGCTCACAAGACCGGCTTATCTATCTCCATATACCTTCACTCCCTTAAGGGATTCCGGTTTAGAGCTGCTGAAAGTAATAGATTTAATCATTCCAAATACCTTTGAGGGAAGACAAACGGCCGCAATTAGTTCCAGGATCTCAAGAGTCGGTGAACCAGGAACCAGGAGCGGTCATCTCCCCAGGTCCATTCAGCCTAACATCGGATACCGCCAGCCGAGACAACCCCTCATCCTCCAGAGGATTTACATGATCATCACCGAGGTTGTGCGAGGGCGCACAACCTTATCAGGTGAGCAGTTTTTAATACATTATAACTAAATTGTCCCACGGGTGCTTCTCATATGCGCTATCTTTATTTTCAGTTTCTAGCTCTACAGGAAGTAGGAGTGGGCCTTTCTAGCTCTACAGGAAGTGGGGGTGAACCTTTCTAGCTCTACAGGAAGTAGGGGTGGGCCTTTCTAGCTCTACAGGAAGTGGGGGTGGGCCTTTCTCACTCTACAGGAAGTTGGGCGGGTCTTTCTTGCTTTACAGGAAGTGGGGAAGGGTTTTGCTCTACAGGAAGTGAGTGCGGATCTTTCTCGCTCTACAGGAAGTGAGGGCGTGACTTTGTCTTCCTGCTCCTACTTTCCTGTATTAAACTTCAAATATGCACAACTGAGGCAAGCAAGTTTGAGCACTTATGCTATTGGACAGTGCATGAACAATGCATGTTGGGAAGGGAGGGATAGCAATTCCAGCTCCTATAGTGCTGGCAGAATGCTGATGAATCGGAACCGCCCGCTCAAAAAGAGTGGATGGGAAGTTAAAGAGAATCAGGACATAGTAGACTGGTATGTGCACTGAAAGCTGTTTTGCCTTGTTTAGGGGAATGAGGGCAGCAAAAGATTTCTACAGGCTCTTTGCGAAAGGATAGACAGGAGGACTATTCAGAATTAAAGGCGCACAAGGGCCTATAGACAGTGTAATAACAGAATGAGTTTATACCTTAGCTTTACTATTTTTCCATCCTAAAACGCCGACCACACTTATGCCCACAATGGAGAAGAGCAGGGCAATGGCCAGGAAGCCCCAGAATATCCTAGTGGCAGCTTTGGATCTTCCTCGAGGTCCTCTGTCAGTCGGAGGCTGGAGGAAAATAAATGCAGTCAGTTACAGTGATTTGTGGAGCAAGCTCCAGATAGTGAGAACACCAGCACTACAGGGGCCACTAGATGGAGAAAAGCAGCATTCCATATAATGTATATACATTGTATATAGTGGGCTCCCTCTAGTGGTGTCTGCAGGAAGCCGGAATTGTGCTAATTATTAAGTTATATGCATTTTAGCAAGTATTTTCTCTGCCGCTACAGTGTAGAACCCTTGGCTATCCCCAGGAGTCCCCATAGAAGATGGATGGACCAGTGGTGCACATTTAAAGTCAGTGTTTAAGTCGAGGTGAAGGAATGATGGGAGGGGATGAAGAAGGGAGGGGGAAGAGGGTGGAGAAGGGGGGGAAGGGGATGGCGGTGCAGGGGAGCGAGAAGGGTGGGATGGGATCGAGGGAAAGAGTAGGGGATGGCAGGGCAAGGAATGGAGAAGGGAGAGATGGGATGGAGGGGAAGAGGAAGGGGATCGAGGGGAAGAGGAGGGGATGGAGAAGGGAGCAGAGGGGATGGAGAACGGAGGGGGAAGAGGGTGGAGAAGGGGGGGGGAGGATGGGGGGGCAGGGGATGCAGAAGGGAGGGATGGGATCGAGGGGAAGAGGAGGGGATGGCGGGGCAAGGAATGGAGAAGGGAGGGATGGGATGGAAGGGAAGAGGATGGAGGGGAAGGGGATGGAGAAGGGAGAAATGGGATCGAGGGGAAGAGGAAGAGGATGGAGGGGAAGGGGATGGAGAAGGGAGAAATGGGATCGAGGGGAAGAGGAAGGGATGGAGAAAGGAGTGGGTAGAGGACCTGGGGGGAAGAGGACAGGAGAGGGGGGAGAGGGGAGGAGGTCAGGGGGGAAAGGAGAGGGGTGAAGTGGAGGAGGAAGGGATGTAGGAGGGGGAGAGGATGGAGGGGGATCAACAAGTTGCTAAGATGGGAATTATCTCTTACCTCTGTCTATATACTTGGAATTTGGAGCTCTTGTTAAAATGTTGACCTAATAGCATGGCAAGTGCGGGCGGGTGCGTGCAGCAGGCTCAGGAGTTGTGTTATACAGCCAGCACTTGCCTCTAACAGCAGTGATCGGACCTAGCTCTGATCACCGCTGTTTAACCCCTTTATCTGCTGCTGTCCATGCCTGACAGTGGCACTTAAATGGTGCAATCCCTATGGATCATTCTTTCTAATGCCCATAGCAAACAAAAACAACAAAAAACAAATCTAGCTCTTGGAAGCAGAAAAGGATGGATGTTTTTGGACTCACCTAATTAAGTCTATGGGTGTGCAAAAAATGACGACGCAGTGATGTAATATGGATGAAAATCGTCTTATTTGCTTGGATGAAAACTGGATAATTTTCCATTTACTTGTCTGAACCCGGCCTCACGTTAGTTTTTATCTTTTTTTTTTTTTAACTGATCCATTAAGAGTCAATTCATAGTAGTAATAAGAAAAAAAATGAAGTACTGATAGTCTATCTCCTTCATTTTTAACGGACAGATGAGAAAAATAACTGACAATACGGATGACGCATGACATCGGGTGTAAAAATGGAAATGTCTTTGTACTTGTCCATCAGGTCACAAAACGTTTGCAATTTTTATAATTTAACCCAACTATTCAATTAGGCTGCCCCCCCCCCCCAAAAAAAATAAAAAACAAGACCAAAGGATGTTGATAAAATATGGAAATATTTAAAATATAATATAAATATATAATATATAAATGGCTAAATATATATTATAATATATAATATAAAATAATATAAATGGCTAAAAAAATAAAAAAATCTAAATTACACTCTGCAAAAACCAACGAAAAAAAATCATCTATAAACCTGATAAATGGAGAAGGGAGAGAATCAAAAATACAACAATACAAACAAGTTAATTTGCCAATCAATAATCCCTCGTCTTATAGATATGAGGTCACGACTGTCCCTGGACGATATGGCGGGCGCGTCTCTTACCGCCGCGTCTGCGCTCCCCTCCATGCTGCGCTGCAGTCCCAGTCTCTGTCAGTCCTTGCAATGTGCAGGTTGTGCGCGGTCCGGGGACGGCGCGGGGTGAAGGGCGCGTCCATCAGCACCCGGCCAGCGGGCACCTCCAGAGCCACCTTCTCCGCCAGGCTCCACCTGAGAAACTCGAGAGGCAGGAATGTAACAATGGCCGGGCTGTGATGAGAAACTGGAAAACGAGAATAGAAAGAGCCCCCCGGACCTGGGACCAGTGAGATGGAAACACAAACCCGGGCTTTGTGCTGAGGAGGAAGAGAAAGGGAAAAAAAGGCCTTATCGGTGGCAGGATGGAGAGGACGCCAAGTGCACACATTCCTGCCTCTCAGCAAGTCACAAAAGACACAGTGTGCAGGCAACCGGGGACGGACGGGAAGAAAGCGGCCTGCAAGCAATAGGACAGAACCTACTGGGCCGTCTGCCAGGCGCTAACACAAGGGTCATCTACCGTGAAGGGCGGCCAAAAGTGGACATGGATCCCACCTAGACTGACCGAAGTGGAGATTTGTGCCCGTCCTCAAGATTATAGCAGACCAAATATGACGCTCCTTCAGCTTTCTCCCAGTCCGTGTGTACCCAAGAGAAAAAGTTAAATCATAATGGCATGTGCATCTACTCACTCAAAACCCATAGAAAAGCCCAACGTGCCGCCATCATCCCCAACTACACAGTAAATCTGCTTCTGGTGCACAGAGCAGTCTAATAGGTCATGGTCTGTAACTTGCCAGTCACTATTTTTCATTGGGAGGTTCTTTAGAATTCTGCCAGCACATTAGGAGCTGGAACTTGCATGTTTGTTACTTCCCAGCATGCTTTGCACCTGCCATCATCCAGGTATACCCTTTAAGGAAAGCCTGCCATTCTGTGATGTCTATATACAATTTGATCTACTACTACTTCCTATAGAAGAAAAAAAAAAAGACCTGCCCCCAGTTTTTGCAGACATACCGGTCCCAACTTTCTTGGAGAGAGACAAAGACCTACCGCCCCATCCTGTAAGTATAAATACCCCCCCCCCCACTTCCTATAGATATAAGAACCATTCCTACTTTTTGCAGATATAAAGACCCAACCCACTCCCTGTACAAAACCCCACAATTCTTGTAGACAGACGCCACTTCCTGTACAAAAGGTAAAGATGGTTGACCTCGGGAAGATCAACATCCAACACCGCGGAGACACCATCACGTGGTTCTCAACGCAGTGACACTAGAACAAGAACAAGGCCCCCTGCCAGCGTTGAGAAACATGTGATGGTGTCTCTGCGGCATTCTTGCTTTTCATACTTCCTGTACAAAGACCTACCCCACTTACTGTAGAGACCCTCCGCATTTCCTGTAGAAAGATGCTTCCTGTACAAAGACCTACCTGACTTCCTGTAGATGCCACTTCCTGTACAAGGACCCACCCCCTGTAGCGACCGCCGCCACTTCCTGTACATGACCCACCCCACTGTAGAGACAGGCACCATTTCCTGTACAAAGACCCGCCTCACTTCCGGTAGACTCCATTTTCTGTACAAAGACCACCCCACTTCTTGTAGAAACAGATGCCACTTCCTGAGGAAATAGATGCCATTTCCTGTAGAAAGACTCCACTGTACAAAGACCCATAGACAGATGCCACTTCCTGTACAAAGGCCCACCCCACTTCCTGTAGAAACTGTAGAGACAGACACCACTTAATTGTAGAAAGACGCCTCTTCCTGTACAAAGACCCACCCCACTTCCTGTAGAAAGACGCCAGTTCCTGTACAAAGACCCACCCCACTTCCTGTAGAAAGACGCCAGTTCCTGTACAAAGACCCACCCCACTTCCTGTAGAAAGACGCCGCTTCCTGTACAAAGACCCACCCCGCTTCCTGTACAAAGACCCACCCCACTTCCTGTAGAAACAGACACCATTTCCTGTACAAAGACCCACCCCACTTCCTGTAGAAAGACACCACTTCATTGTACAAAGACCCACCCCACTTCCTGTAGAAAGACACCACTTCATTGTACAAAGACCCACCCCACTTCCTGTAGAAAGACACCTCTTCCTGTACAAAGACCCACCCCACTTCCTGTAGAGACAGACACCACTTCATTGTACAAAGACCCACCCCACTTCCTGTAGAGACAGACACCACTTCATTGTACAAAGACCCACCCCACTTCCTGTAGAAAGACGCCTCTTCCTGTACAAAGACCCACCCCACTTCCTGTAGAGACAGACACCACTTCATTGTACAAAGACCCACCCCACTTCCTGTAGAAAGAAAAAAAAAAAAACATTTACAAAATCATACTGTTGACGGTTTAGCCATATCAAAAAAATTTAAATTTATTCATAACGAGAGCGAGAAATCATCTCTTCATTGTACAAAAACCCACCCCGCTTCCTGTAGAAAGACGCCGCTTCCTGTACAAAGACCCACCCCGCTTCCTGTACAAAGACCCACCCCGCTTCCTGTACAAAGACCCACCCCACTTCCTGTAGAAACAGACACCATTTCCTGTACAAAGACCCACCCCACTTCCTGTAGAAAGACACCACTTCATTGTACAAAGACCCACCCCACTTCCTGTAGAAAGACACCTCTTCCTGTACAAAGGCCCACCCCACTTCCTGTAGAGACAGACACCACTTCATTGTACAAAGACCCACCCCACTTCCTGTAGAGACAGACACCACTTCATTGTACAAAGACCCACCCCACTTCCTGTAGAAAGACGCCTCTTCCTGTACAAAAACCCACCCCACTTCCTGTAGAAAGACGCCGCTTCCTGTACAAAGACCCACCCCACATCCTGTACAAAGACCCACCACGCTTCCTGTAGAAAGACGCCGCGTCCTGTAGAAAGACCCACCCCGCTTCCTGTACAAAGACCCACCCCGCTTCCTGTACAAAGACCCACCCCGCTTCCTGTACAAAGACCCACCCCTCTTCCTGTAGATGCCACTTCCTGTACAAAGACCCACCCCACTTCCTGTAGACGCCGCTTCCTGTACAAAGACCCACCCCACTTCCTGTAGAAAGACGCCGCTTCCTGTACAAAGACCCACCCCACTTCCTGTAGAAAGACGCCACTTCATTGTACAAAAACCCACCCCACTTCCTGTAGAAAGACCCACCACGCTTCCTGTAGAAAGACGCCGCGTCCTGTAGAAAGACCCACCCCGCTTCCTGTACAAAGACCCACCCCGCTTCCTGTACAAAGACCCACCCCGCTTCCTGTACAAAGACCCACCCCGCTTCCTGTACAAAGACCCACCCCACTTCCTGTAGACGCCACTTCCTGTACAAAGACCCACCCCACTTCCTGTAGACGCCACTTCCTGAACAAAGACCCACCACGCTTCCTGAATGAAGTATGGAGCAGTCTTTTTTTTACTTTTTATATTCTTATGCATTTTGAGGGAACCGAGATATATTATGGGTATAATCTATCCACTCGGATGGGGCTCACCCTCACCCCCCCAACAAATATAAAAAATAAGAATTGAGCAGTTTCTGTAAAATAATTTATTTTTTTTTATAAAATAAATAAGTCATAATTTTTTATATTATGTAAATTCTGCTGCATTTCGTCCCTTCCCGGACAGGGTGGCATTAAACAGTTAATTCTCCTAAAAAAAAAAAACAAAACCCAAAAAACCGGACAGGTCACTGATCAGCAGGACACAGTGCCGGAAGCAGATCAGCGACAGAGTCCACGTAGAAGTCTGGGACCAGGGAGAGGGAGCCATTTTCTTGGTGGGACTTTGCTTCCTCCAGAGTGGAGAATCCGGTTAGGGTCAAGAGTGTCCGGATCCCGCAGGTGGAGCCCATCTGAATGTCTGTGTCCAGCCGATCCCCCACCATCACCGTCCGCGACGGATCCAAACCACATTCTTTGACGACACAGTCGTAGAGGAAAGAGTTGGGCTTTCCGATCACCTGGGCTTTGCGATGAGCTGCAGTTTCGACCGCTCGCACCATGCAGCCGGTGCCTGAGAAGAGAAGGACAACGGGTAAGAAGCCTGAGCACTTGTAAGGGACATCCGAAATCAGACTTGAGCATATAATCCTGATATTATGACCAGCATTTCAGGAGTCCAGCTAAAGGGCCCAATGTATTCAACCTCTGCACACAGAATAACTACTGCAGCTTGTACTGAGCAGCATGAGATCGCAGTAGGGAGGAGGAACTGCCAATCATAATAGTGGGGAAGAAATTGAAGATTCGGGACACTGAGAAGCTGTTAGTCAGGATAGGTATGTGGAGATTTAGCAACAGAGAATCGGGCTGGGTGGAGGGTGAAGACTTAGAAGCAGGGAAGGGGGACACTGAGGATCTGTTAATGAAGGAAGGTGGGTGGAGATTCAGCAGCAGGAGAGGAGGGACACTGAGGAACTGTCCATCAGATTAGGTAGGTGGAGCTTAAGCAACAGCGAGGACCAACTGGGGGAAGGTGAAGATTCAGCAGCAGAGAGGAGGGACACTGAGGATCTGTCGGTGAAGGTGGGTTCACGTTCAGCAGGAGAGGAGGGACACTGAGGAACTGTCAATCAAAATAGGTAGGTGGAGATTCAGCAGCAGAGGATAGGGCTGGGGAGAGGGTGAAGATTCAGCAGCAGGAGAGGAGGGACACTGAGGAACTGTCCATCAGAATAGGTAGGTGGAGCTTAAGCAACAGCGAGGACAGACTGGGGGAAGGTGAAGATTCAGCAGTAGAGATGAGGGACACTGAGGATCTGTCAGTGAAGGTGGGTTCAGGTTCAGAAGAAGAGGAGGGACACTGAGGAACTGTCAAAATAGGTAGGTGGAGATTCAGCAGCAGAGGATTGGGCTGGGGAGAGGGTGAAGATTCAGCAGCAAAGAGGAGTGACACTGAGGATCGGTCAGTGAAGGTGGGTTGAGGTTCAGCAGGAGAGGAGGGACATTGAGGAACTGTCAGAGTAGGTAGTTGGGGATTAAGCAACAGTGAGGATTCGGCTGCGGAGAGGGTGAAGATTTAGCAGCAGGGAAGAGGGACACTGAAGAACTATCAGAAGAGGTAGGTGGACATTCAGCAGCAGAGGAAAGACACTGAGGACCGGTCAATCAGAATAGGTAGGTGGAGATTCAGCAGCAGAGGATCGGGCTGGGGAAAGGGTGAAGATTCAGCAGCAGAGAAGAGGGACACTGAGGAACTGTCAATCAGAAAAGTAGGTGGAGATTCAGCAGCAGAGAGGAGGGACACTGGAGGAGCTGTCAATCAGAATAAGTAGGTGGAGATTCAGCAGCAGAGAGGAGGGACACTGGAGGAGCTGTCAATCAGGATAGGTGGTGCCATAGGATTGGAGCAGCATCGGTAAAAGGTGAAGCAGCTGGAAGGTGAATATATGATAGGGGGCTTACATTTAAAATGCCACGCCAGTGCTGAAAAAAAACAAAAACGCTGGAGCGTTGGTTTAACACTGGCTTCATTTATCAGGACTGGTTTACATCAAGAATATACTCTGACAGGTGACTGAGCTTTGTATAAATCATCCCTGTATAATCTAGTGTGCGGCCAGCTGAGAGGGGTCGTCCTCGAATGTTTAGATGAAAATCTGGCACAATATAGTGTGAAAATACACAGGGAATCAGTACAGATCCTCTCTGGCCTCCTGGCAGTCCCTGCCATGCTGCCGGTGTCTCCTGCTGGCCTCGATTTTTTTTTTTCTTTCAGCAGATGTAATTCCATAAACGCTGCAGCTAGTCAGTGGCCACTGATGGGCTGCAGTGGTCATGTTCTAAGCAAGCCAGAAGAGAAATCTAGGAGCCCAGGAGCTGACAGCACTGCTAAGGAACAGCAGGAACTGGTTTTTATTCATTTTTGTTATTTTTACACAACCATGGCTGCCATTTCCTTGTGTAAACTGTCACCAGTCTTATGTAAGATCTGTGGTGACGGGCGGTGCCAGGACACCCTCGGCATGGAGCCACTTCCCCCGCTGACACAATGACTTAGCAGATCTGATGTGACCGGGACTTGGCGTTCAGAGAACATTCTTCTAGTCGTAGTGACTAAATATAGTCTGGGTCTGGAAGTCCTCCAGGATTCCTGGTGGGTCAGGTCTAGAGGCTGCCATTAGGTCTCATGTACTGGCCCATATTCGCCCCCCGTCTCAGGACTGGTGGGCAACTCGACTGTCAGATGTCCGCCCATCACGGTGCGTCGTGTCAGATTGGTGAGGGTCCGGCACTCTCCAGGATCTGCCATCTCCAGCATTGGGGTTGTCCAGAGGTGCACAACGAATGGCGCCAGCACAGCTCCATACACAGTGCAGTGGCCATTCTCAGTGCGGCAGCTCAGTGCCCATTCACTTCAGTAAGAACTAAGTTGCCGAACCTGAGGACGAGCACCACACCGTGTACAGAGCTGTGATGTTCTGCTGACATGATCCGTGCGGGCGCCGCTCCCCCACACACTCATATTAATGATCATCTAAAGACAACTAGTCATAGACAACTCATTCAAGCTCTTCCCTACTAGTACATCCTAGGTTTAGTCCCTCATGTTTGATGCAGGCTCAGGAGCTGAGCCTGCATTATACGCGGCAGATGATGGCTGTATTACACAGCCGGCATCTGCCTTTGCGAGAAGGGGTCTGAGGTTGTGGCCAGTATCTGGCAGCCATTGTGGTGGATTTTTATACCGTCTCATTTATAAAACTTATGTTAGCAGCTATAAACTGCTCTAGTTACCCATAGCAACCAGAGCTCAGTTTTAATAGAAAAACTGCCTTATTCACCTATAGCATCTAATCATAGCTCTTCTTAGCAGGAAAAAAAAAAGTGCCTTAGCTACGCAAAGCAACCTATCACAGCTCAGTTTTAACAGAAAAATGGCCTAGTTACCCATAGCAACCAACCACAGCTCAATTTTAACAGAAAACTGCCCTGGTTACCCATAGCAACTAATCACAGCTCATCCCTAAGCATGAAAAAAGTGCCCTAGCTACGCATAGCAACCTATCAGCTCAGTCGCAGCAGAAAAACTTCCCTAGCTACGCATAACAACCTATCACAGCTCAGTTTTAACAGAAAACTGCCCTAATTACCCATAGCAACTAATTACAGCTTATCGTAGCATGAAAAAAGTGCCCTAGCTACGCATAGCAACCTATCACAGCTCAGTTTGCACAGAGAACGGCCCTAGTTACCCATAGCAACCAACCACAGCTCAAGTTTAACATAACACTGCCCTAGTTGTCCATAGCAACTAATCACAGCTCATCCTTAGCATGGAAAAAAGTGCCCTATCTACGCATAGCAACCTATCACAGCTCAGTTTTAAAAAGAAACCCGCCTTACTTATCCATGTCAGCCAATCAGGACGCAGCTTTCACTCCTTACACCATTCAGGTAATAGAAAGCTGCGCTCTGATTGGTCGCTATGGGAAACACTCAGTGTATATATAGGGGGTCTTGCGGCGGCCGCGTCTTCCCGCCCGTCGTACCGGGGATGTGGCGGCCTCCCTCCAGCGGCAGGCGGGTGTCGGTGTTGGTGGCGATGAACAGACAGCCCGGGTCCTGCAGATAGTGCAGCGCTCGCGACAGTTTCATGTAGCTGAAGTGCTCATCGAAGCCGACCACCACCGCGCGCACCTCCGGGTCCTTCTCCAGCGCCGCCCAGTCCTTCATGCCGCCGCTCACCGGGTCCGGGCCGCTGCCCACGTGCGGGATCCCCGCCGCCTCCAGCTCCCGGCTCAGCGCGGCGCCGCCGATCAGGTACACCTTCCCCTGCAGCCGCGCCTCGTCCCGCAGGTACCGGGCCGTGCAGTACGCGGTGCCGAACACCTCCCCCGGCTCCGCGCCGAAGCCCAGCCGGCCCAGCTTGTCGGCGTACATGGCCCGGGTCTTGGTGCTGTTATTCGTCAGGTAGAAGACGCGCTTCCCGCTGCTCCGCAGCCCGGTGACCAGATCCGGGGCTCCCGGCACCGCCTCGTCCCCGCGCCACAGCACCCCGTCACAGTCAAACAGCACCGTGTCCACCGAGGCCAGGAACCGGCGGCTCCGCTCCCCGCCCAGACGCGAGCACTTGGAGGCCGCCATGTCTTCTGTCAGGACGCCGGGAGGGACCGGAAGAGGCGGCTCCGGGGAGATCCCGCACCGACCGACCTCGGCAGAGCAATATCGGCCCGATAGCTACACAGTGCGGCCTTATATCTGCCAGAAAGCGGCCTCAAGGGGGGACGAGGGGAGGTCGGCAGGAAGGATATGGGGGGACGAGGGGAGGTCTACAGGGAGGACATGGGGGGACGAGGGGAGTTCGGTCGGGAGGATATGGGGGGACGAGGGGAGGTCGGCAGGGAAAATATGGGGGGTGACAAGGGTAGTCGGCAGGTAGGATATGGGAGGGACAGGTGGAGGTCGGCAGGGATTATATGGAGGGAACGAGGGGAGGTTGGCAGGGAGGATATAGGGGGGAGAAGGGGAGGGAGGATATAGGGGAGAACGAGGGGAGGTCGGCAGGAATGAGGGGGGACACGTGGAGGGGTTGAGAGGGAGGAATGGTGGGGGCGAGGGGAGGTCGGCAGGGAGGGATGGGGATAAGCAGAGGATGGCAGGGACGATGAGGGGAGGTTGGAGAGGGGTCAACAGGGAGGATGACGGGCGGGAGGTTGGCAGGGAAGATGAGAAGGTTGGCAGTGAGGAATGGGGGGGACAAACCGAGGACTGTAGTTAGGATTAGGGGGAGACGAGGGGAGGTTGGAGGAAGGGAAGAGGGGGGACGAGAAGAAGTGGTCAGGAAGGATTGGAGGGGTCACTATGGATGAGGGGAGGTCGCTCTGGATGAGGGGAGTTCGCTATGGATGAGGGGAGGTATCTCTGGATGAGGGGAGTTCGCTGTGGATGAGGGGGGGTCGCTGTGGGTGAGGGGGGGTCGCTGTGGATGAGGGGAGGTCGCTGTGGATGAGGGGAGGTCTCTCTGGATTAGGGGAGGTCGCTCTGGATTGGGGGGGTCGCTGTGGATGAGGGGAGGTCGCTGTGGATGAGGGGGGGGTCGCTGTGGATGAGGGGAGGTCGCTGTGGATGAGGGGGAGGTCGCTGTGGATGAGGGGGGGTCGCTGTGGATGAGGGGGAGGTCGCTGTGGATGAGGGGAGGTCGCTGTGGATGAGGGGGGGGTCGCTGTGGATGAGGGGGGGTCGCTCTGATGAGGAGGTCGCTGTGGATGAGGGGGGGTCGCTGTGGATGAGGGGAGGTCGCTGTGGATGAGGGGGGGTCGCTGTGGATGAGGGGGGGGTCGCTGTGGATGAGGGGAGGTCGCTGTGGATGAGGCGAGGTCGCTGTGGATGAGGGGGAGGTCGCTGTGGATGAGGGGGGGTCGCTGTGGATGAGGGGGAGGTCGCTGTGGATGAGGGGAGGTCGCTGTGGATGAGGGGAGGTCGCTGTGGATGAGGGGAGGTCGCTGTGGATGAGGGGGGGTCGCTGTGGATGAGGGGAGGTCGCTGTGGATGAGGGGCGGTCGCTGTGGATGAGGGGAGGTCGCTGTGGATGAGGGGAGGTCGCTGTGGATGAGGGGAGGTCGC
This sequence comes from Anomaloglossus baeobatrachus, assembly GCF_048569485.1. NCBI lineage: Eukaryota > Metazoa > Chordata > Amphibia > Anura > Aromobatidae > Anomaloglossus > Anomaloglossus baeobatrachus. The sequence continues at coordinate 282,860,879 of NC_134359.1, read as the reverse complement.
TGTGGATGAGGGGAGGTCGCTGTGGATGAGGGGGGGTCGCTGTGGATGAGGGGAGGTCGCTGTGGATGAGGGGAGGTCGCTGTGGATGAGGGGAGGTCGCTGTGGATGAGGGGGGGTCGCTGTGGATGAGGGGGGGTCGCTGTGGATGAGGGGAGGTCGCTGTGGATGAGGGGGAGGTCGATGTGGATGAGGGGGAGGTCGCTGTGGATGAGGGGGAGGTCGCTGTGGATGAGGGGGGGTCGCTGTGGATGAGGGGGAGGTCGCTGTGGATGAGGGGAGGTCGCTGTGGATGAGGGGAGGTCGCTGTGGATGAGGGGAGGTCGCTGTGGATGAGGGGAGGTCGCTGTGGATGAGGGGGAGGTCGCTGTGGATGAGGGGGGGTCGCTGTGGATGAGGGGGGGTCGCTGTGGATGAGGGGGGGTCGCTGTGGATGAGGGGGGGTCGCTGTGGATGAGGGGGGGTCGCTGTGGATGAGGGGGGGGTCGCTGTGGATGAGGGGAGGTCGCTGTGGATGAGGGGAGGTCGCTGTGGATGAGGGGAGGTCGCTGTGGATGAGGGGGGGTCGCTGTGGATGAGGGGAGGTCGCTGTGGATGAGGGGAGGTCGCTGTGGATGAGGGGAGGTCGCTGTGGATGAGGGGAGGTCGCTGTGGATGAGGGGAGGTCGCTGTGGATGAGGGGAGGTCGCTGTGGATGAGGGGAGGTCGCTGTGGATGAGGGGAGGTCGCTGTGGATGAGGGGAGGTCGCTGTGGATGAGGGGGAGGTCGCTGTGGATGAGGGGGAGGTCGCTGTGGATGAGGGGGGGTCGCTGTGGATGAGGGGGGGTCGCTGTGGATGAGGGGGGGTCGCTGTGGATGAGGGGGGGTCGCTGTGGATGAGGGGGGGTCGCTGTGGATGAGGGGGGGGTCGCTGTGGATGAGGGGAGGTCGCTGTGGATGAGGGGAGGTCGCTGTGGATGAGGGGAGGTCGCTGTGGATGAGGGGAGGTCGCTGTGGATGAGGGGGGGTCGCTGTGGATGAGGGGAGGTCGCTGTGGATGAGGGGAGGTCGCTGTGGATGAGGGGAGGTCGCTGTGGATGAGGGGAGGTCGCTGTGGATGAGGGGAGGTCGCTGTGGATGAGGGGAGGTCGCTGTGGATGAGGGGAGGTCGCTGTGGATGAGGGGGGGTCGCTGTGGATGAGGGGGGGTCGCTGTGGATGAGGGGGGGTCGCTGTGGATGAGGGGAGGTCGCTGTGGATGAGGGGAGGTCGCTGTGGATGAGGGGAGGTCGCTGTGGATGAGGGGAGGTCGCTGTGGATGAGGGGAGGTCGCTGTGGATGAGGGGAGGTCGCTGTGGATGAGGGGAGGTCGCTGTGGATGAGGGGAGGTCGCTGTGGATGAGGGGAGGTCGCTGTGGATGAGGGGAGGTCGCTGTGGATGAGGGGCGGTGGCTGTGGATGAGGGGCGGTGGCTGTGGATGAGGGGCGGTCGCTGTGGATGAGGGGCGGTCGCTGTGGATGAGGGGCGGTCGCTATGGATGAGGGGCGGTCGCTATGGATGAGGGGGGGTCGCTATGGATGAGGGGGGGGTCGCTATGGATGAGGGGGGGTCGCTATGGATGAGGGGGGGTCGCTATGGATGAGGGGGGGTCGCTATGGATGAGGGGCGGTCGCTATGGATGAGGGGGGGTCGCTATGGATGAGGGGGGGTCGCTATGGATGAGGGGCGGTCGCTATGGATGAGGGGCGGTCGCTATGGATGAGGGGGGGTCGCTATGGATGAGGGGGGGTCGCTATGGATGAGGGGCGGTCGCTATGGATGAGGGGGGTCGGGCTGTCACCGGGGATTGTCAGGATGAGCTGATCACTTCACCAGTTAAATTCACCTGAAACTTTACAACAAATCCTCGGATTTCTCTGCATCCATATTTTTTATTCACTTTTGGCGAATCTGTCGCGGGCGGGGAGGAGGGTGTCAGCACACTACGCTCACCCCTTCTGCTCGGGTCCGGCGGCCGCTGCTCAGTGGTGGCTCGAGCTGTAGGCCGGATCCCGGGGGTTTCTCGAGCGGCACTCCTCGCCTGTGAGTGAAAGGGGTTTGTTGGGTGTGGGGATTGTTTATTGTCCGTGACGCCACCCACGGTTGTGGTGATTTCACCACCGCTGCTCTATACGGGGGTCCCGGGGATGGTGATGCGGAGCAGCCAGGTGTTGTGTTGCCCCTCCGTGGTTAGGGGTTGGTGATCCCGGGGCCCGGTGATGGCTTGGGAGGTGCAGGGCCTGGTGGGCGCAGGGACGCGGGGGCAGCGCTGTGCCTTGCGGCACTGTGGTACTCACTCAGCCTGAGACGTTGACACAGTTTTTACGGTAAACCAAACGGCTGGTAAGACGGTCCCACGGACGGCTGCACTTGCTCTCCCGGTAGGTGACGGTGATGTCCCTTTTCCTAGCACCTTGGTGTACTTGTTGGTTGCGATGGGTCCCCACCGGTAACCCGCTCCCCGGCTTCAAGCTGGACCGGGGGAGCTCTACTCTTTGCCCGCAGGCGCTGGCCCTAAGAAACTGGTGCCTTGGCGGTGGCGGTGTCTCTCTTACACTGGCTGGACTGTTGCCTTCAATCGGGACTTGGTTGTTGGGGGATCTACGTCCCCTTCACTGACGTATTCGGCAAATTATGGCGACTCCAAGCCTTGCCGGGGTCCGAGAGGCCCCTGCCCTGGTGCTGACTGTCCTTCGGAACACTGCTCCAGACCGCCGGGCACACAGCCTCCGGGATCCTTCCAGGAACTTCCAAACGGTCCCCCTTCAGACAGTCACCGCCGTTGCTGACCTTGCTGACCTGCCCTGCACTCAGCTGGACTCTTCAGGCTTTTGCACTCTCCTTCTGTTCTGTCACCACTCCTGCTTTCCTCCTTTACTACTTTTCTTCCTTCACTTTCACTTAGCTCTTTACTTTAGCCCTGCCTGGGCTACTCCTCCACTCCTTCCACTTGACTAGACTCTCTTCAACTGCACTTCACTCAAGCCCTGCCTGGGCTAATCTGCCTGGTACTTCCTGCCTCCAGAGCTGTGATCTCCTCGGTGGGCGGAGCCAACCGCCTGGCCCACCCCCTGGTGTGAATCATCAGTCTCTGGAGGAAGGCAACAAGGATTTTTGGTTAGCTTAGATGTTCCTACCTGAGATGTAGGGTGTGGTGGTGTGTGACCTGTGTCCCCTGGCTTGCCCAGGGCGACACAAATCCAGTTGGCGGCTATTTTGCTACAGAGCCAGGAAGGGGTTAACAATACACAGTATACACTCTCCCGACCCTCGCCTTATCCCGTGGCCCAGCCCTCTCTCTGGTCACTGATGGGGTCTCTTTAGCCCCTATATGCCGGGTGATTTTTTTTTTCTCTCTCTTCTTTCCAAGAGCCATAACTTTTCTTTTTTTAACCATTTGTCCACCGTCCTGTGCAGTTACGGCCGCTCCAAAATACCAAACTTTTTTTTTTTTTACGCTTTAGTTATGAAAATTAATTTGGAATTTTGAACAAAAATAAAACCATTTTATTTGTGCCCCCATTTTTCTCTTTTTGACTGATGTTTTTATTTTTTCCGCCGTGGAGCGGTGTGTGACCATTTGTTTTTTTTCGTGGTGAGCTGATGTGTGCGGGTGACTCTGCCCTTGGTCCGTAGTCGTGCAGGTCGGGGACGCCGGCGATTTCGGAGCAGCTCTGTGGATGAGACAATCCTAAACCTAGCGGCACTGCCCATATTCACAGTGGATTTCGCTCTGTAACCCCCGGGGCTGAAGCCTTCAGTACAGGATCATAGCAAAACGCAGCCTTGGAGCAATATCTTATTATTGGTTTATTTTTTTTGTATGTTTGTTTATTTTGTGAAGAATTGAACAGAAATGTGAGCGGTGAATGAAGCGATCCAGGAGCGGAGAGGACGCAGGATCTGCTGCTACAGATACAGACGCTGTGGAGCCGGCCAGAGAAGATCTGCAAAGAGATAAAGGAATGACGTCTTAGGCAAAGATCACACTTCCGTTGTTTTGCATCAGTCACAATCCGTAGCCTAGAGGAATTACGGTATCCTGCAAAATATTTTGCAGGAATCCTGTTTTTCCCCATAGACTTCTATTAGTGACGGATTGCGACTGATGATGCTGCGTTGCATCCGCTGCGTCGCGGTCAGTCGGTTTTTAACTGACAGCCTGTAACATTTTTTGAGCAGCGCGATCCGTAGGATTTTGCTGCGCATGCTCTCTCTGGCTCCCCGCCCCCGTAACCAGGATACACATCGGGTAACCAAGCAATGCGCTTTGGTTAGTTACCCGATATTTACAGTGGTTACGGGTGCAGGGAGCCCACGCTAAGCGGTGTATGCTGGTAACCAAGATAAATATCGGGTAACCAAGCAAAAAGTGCTTTGCTTTTAGTTACCCGATATTTACCCTGGATACAGTGTGCAAGGAGGCCGACACTTCCCTACTCGGCTTCGCCCCCCTCCCGCACTCCGCATGTGTGTACACACACACACACACACTTGTCCCCAGCCCTGCAGTCCCCGCGGCACTGACGTCCTCAGCTCCACAGCCTTGCTCGGCTCTGCACCCTCGCGCTCTGCCCCCTCCCGCACTCCGCATGTACACACGCATGTAGACACTCACACACTCACCTGTCCCCAGCCATGCAGACCGCGGCACTGACGTCCTCAGCCCCGCCCCCCGAACTCTGCCCCCCGCACACAACGGAGTCCGACAATGAAATTCTTTTCTTTGTCATCCGTTGTACAACGCATCAGTCACATGTGTCAAGCGACGCATGTGACTGATGCAAAACAACGGAAATGTGAACTTAGGCTTATCGTGTTTGTATTTTTTCTTTATAGATTTCTTATAGCACAAAGGTCCCCGTATTAGACCAGGCGAAAAAAATACCCATCCTCCTCCTTAATGCTCTAAGACATTGTATATCTATAGGCCAGTGATGGCAAACCTATGGCACGCGTGGTTTCTGTCGGCACGCGCGCTGTCGCCTCATCCAGCCACTTTGAACTGCTGACGCGATCACGCTGGCAGTTCAAAGTTGTGTTGGAGCGGAGTAGACATTGCTCCTCGCTCTGACACTCCTCTCCTAGGCCGCAGGACTGTCGCCTACGAGACATCAGGAGCGTCAGTAAGCAACGCCAGCGTAATGACGTCTTGTGGCCGCGCGGGAACTGAGGACCCAGCGGCGCGCAGTGGTGGAACAGGTGCTGGAAGGTGAGTATGTTTCCTTTTTTTTGTTTTTTTTTTACTTTTTAACTGTGTGCGGCTGTATTAGGATGGGGGGAACATGCCAGGATGGGGGGAACATGCCAGGATGGGGGGGACATGCCAGGATGGGGGGAACATGCCAGGATGGGGGGCACATGGCAGGATGGGGGAACATGCCAGGATGGGGGGGACATGGCAGGATGGGGAAACTTGCCAGGATGGGGGGCACATGCCAGGATGGGGGGGGGGGCATGCCAGGATGGAGGAACATGCCAGGATGGGCGGGACATGCCAGGATGGGCGGGACATGCCATGATGGGGAAACATGCCAGGATGGGGGGGACATGGCAGGATGGGGAAACTTGCCAGGATGGGGGGCACATGCCAGGATGGGGGGGGCATGCCAGGATGGAGGAACATGCCAGGATGGGCGGGACATGCCATGATGGGGAAACTTGCCAGGATGGGGGAACATGCCAGGATGGGGGGAACATGCCAGGATGGAAGAACATGCCAGGATGGAAGAACATGCTAGGATGGGGGAACATGCCAGGATGGAAGAACATGCCAGGATGGAAGAACATGCCAGGATGGAAGAACATGCTAGGATGGAAGAACATGCCAGGATGGAAGAAAATGCCAGGATGGAAGAACATGCCAGGATGGGGGAACATGCCAGGATGGAAGAACATGCCAGGATGGAAGAACATGCCAGGATGGAAGAACATGCCAGGATGGAAGAACATGCCAGGATGGGGGAACATGCCAGGATGGAAGAACATGCCAGGATGGGGGGGACATGCCAGGATGGAAGAACATGCCAGGATGGAAGAACATGCTAGGATGGAAGAACATGCCAGGATGGAAGAACATGCCAGGATGGGGGAACATGCCAGGATGGAAGAACATGCCAGGATGGAAGAACATGCTAGGATGGAAGAACATGCTAGGATGGAAGAACATGCCAGGATGGGGAAACTTGCCAGGATGGAAGAAAATGCTAGGATGGAAGAACATGCCAGGATGGGGGAACATGCCAGGATGGAAGAACATGCCAGGATGGAAGAACATGCTAGGATGGAAAAAAATATTGGGTTTAGGGCTACAGTTTGGGCACTCAGCCTGAGAAAGGTTTGCCATGTGTGCCATAGGCTGAGCACTCGATCGGACACCCGGACTCCGCCATTCACACCCTGCTGTTATCTCTTCAGGAGCGCACTCCTCCAGCTTCCTGCTTGCCATGGAGCAGCGTGCTCCTGACGACTGGTCTGAACTGTGCTCTCTCCGATGCTGCTTTCCCAGACAGGAGACTTTCCCCCCCAAAAAACAAACAAAGCGGAGCTGATTGGAGTGACTGGAGCAGCGCTGAGCTCCACATACCCATTGAGCGAGCGCCATAGATATCAAAGTTTGCGGCAGTGTGCTCACCTGAAGCAACAGAACAGTTGACCGGCTTGTTGTACATTTTGAGGAACTTTTCTGGTGTCAGAAACGTCTCGGAGCGAATAAGGAAGTCGATGTTTTCTTCTCTCACCAGCAGATCTGGCGCCAAGTCGTGCAGGTTCCCTCCCGGGTCTGTGCTGCCGGGCTGGACACATACATGCACTGGGTTATAATAAAAGCTTCACCCCAGGTCTACAAGTCTAGAACGTTGGCATCCAATATATTATGTTACATAATCATTGGTCTATTCACCTTCACCTTTGTTGTTCATTTGCTTTCTAAGAGCAAAGTTCAGAAAATTCAAGATTTTCTACCAGTTGCAGATTGTGAAGTCTTTTATGTAACTGAGCGCTTTTGCAAAACTGATAGCAGTGGATCAGAGCTCCTGCCTTTCTCTGCTCCCCACACCCGCCTGTCAGAAGTAGCAATAGGAAGATGGACGTACCCAGATATGCAGTCGACAGAGGAGCAAGTGTATAAAGGCTTAGGGTGGAAACACATCTATGCGAGTAAAATCGGTCCGACTGGACTGAAAAAAACTCGGCTGATTTTAGTTCACGTTAGGTGCGAGTGCAACGCAAGTGCGATGCTATTTCTGAATAAATTAATGATTTTACTAGCGTGTGTAATGCGTGTGTAATGCATATTTTTTACTGTCATCTGCCATTCAGCGCTGCTACATGGCCGCTAACAGCAGACACAGACAGCCATGTAGCAGAGCTGAATGGCAGATGACAGCAGACACAGACAGAGCCGCACGATCAAAATGAACTCGGGTGAACTTAACCCGACTTCATTGTCATGCTGCGGCTGTCTGTGTCGCGTCCTGATTAGCGGTCACCAGTGAAGGGCTCACCGGTGACCACTAATCCCCCGAGTGACTGAAGTTAGCAGCCCTCTCTCATACTCACCGATCCCCGGCGCCGCGCTGCACGGCGTTCACACTGCTCCGGCGGCTTTTACTATTTTGAAAAAGCCGGCCGCTCATTAAACAATCTCGTATTCCCTGCTTTCCCCGCCCACCGGCGCCTATGATTGGTTGCAGTGAGACACGCCCCCACGCTGAGTGACAGGTGTCTCACTGCACCCAATCACAGCAGCTGGTGGGCGGGTCTATACTGTGCAGTGAAATAAATAAAGAAATAATTTAAAAAAATGGCGTGCGGTCCCCCCCAATTTTAATACCAGCCAGATAAAGCCATACGGCTGAAGGCTGGTATTCTCAGGATGGGGAGCTCCACGTTATGGGGAGCCCCCCAGCCTAACAATATCAGCCAGCAGCCGCCCAGAATTGCCGCATACATTATATGCGACAGTTCTGGGACAGTACCCGGCTCTTCCCGATTTGCCCTGGTGCGTTGGCAAATCGGGGTAATAAGGAGTTAATGGCAGCTCATAGCTGCCACTAAATCCTAGATTAATCATGTCAGGCGTCTATGAGACACCCTCCATGATTAATCTGTAAGTTACAGTAAATAAACACACACACCCGAAAAAAATCCTTTATTAGAAATAAAAAACACAAACACATTCCCTCATTACCAATTTAATAAGCCCCAAAAAGCCCTCCATGTCCGGCGTACTCCACGGACCTCCAGCGTCGCTTCCAGCATGAAGGTGACAGGAGCTGCAGAAGACACCGCCGCTCCGGTCACCTCCAAGCAGCAACTGAGGTGAGTAGCGCGATCAGCTGAGCTGTCACTGAGGTTAATCGCGGCCACCGCTGGATCCTCCAACAGTGACAGCGGGTAACCTCAGTGACAGCTCAGCAGATCGCGCTACTCACCTCAGTTGCTGCTTGGAGGTGACCGGAGCGGCGGTGTCTCCTGCAGCTTCTGTCACCTCCATGCTGGAAGCGACGCTGGAGGTCCGTGGAGTACGCCGGACATGGAGGGCTTTTTGGGGCTTATTAAATTGGTAATGAGGGAATGTGTTTGTGTTTTTTATTTCTAATAAAGGATTTTTTCATGTGTGTGTGTTTATTTACTGTAACTTACAGATTAATCATGGAGGGTGTCTCATAGACGCCTGACATGATTAATCTAGGACTTATTGGCAGCTATGGGCTGCCAATAACTCCTTATTACCCCGATTTGCCAACGCACCAGGGCAAATCGGGAAGAGCCGGGTACAGTCCCAGAACTGTCGCATATAATGTATGCGGCAATTCTGGGCGGCTGCTGACTGATATTGTTAGGCTGGGGGGCTCCCCATCCTGAGAATACCAGCCTTCAGCCGTATGGCTTTATCTGGCTGGTATTAAAATTGGGGGGGACCGCACGCCATTTTTTTAAATTATTTATTTATTTCACTGCACAGTATAGACCCGCCCACCGGCTGCTGTGATTGGGTGCAGTGAGACACCTGTCACTCAGCGTGGGGGCGTGTCTCACTGCAACCAATCATAGGCGCCTGTGGGCGGGGAAAGCAGGGAATACGAGATTGTTTAATGAGCGGCCGGCTTTTTCAAAATAGTAAAAGTCGCCGCAGCAGTGAGAAAGCCGTGCAGCGCCGCGCCGGGGATCGGGGAACGGTGAGTATGAGAGAGGAGGGGAAAATGACCGACAGACTGTGAGAGAGGGACAGAGATAGTGACGGACCGACAGAGAGAGAATAGAGACCGAGAGGGAGAGACCGACTGACAGAGAATAGTGATTGACAGACATTGTGAGACATCGCTCGTTTCCAGTGTTTTAGGAAACATGCGAGAAATGTATTTAGAAAATCGGATGTCACTAGGATGGTGTGAGTGCCGTCCCGTGACATCCGATTTTTTACACGCTCCTGTGAGGCAAATCCCGGGATATGAAGATGAATTATGACTCCAGTCATAATCCCTCATCACTCCCTGGCAGTGCCCCCTCCCTTCTTGTTCTCAGTGTTCCACTTACACCTCCATGGCCATGTCCTGTGATATGGAGATGAGGTGGTGTGGGAACAATGGACACAGGATGACTCCCTGCCGTCACCCTGTAGTAGGAGCTGCTATCTAGTTAGCAAGGCTATGGAAATAGCCAGACAGAACGACTCCAGTAAAAAATGGTTCATATCTCGCAAGCCATATTTCCGATAAATATGGCAACCATAAAAATGGTGTCTCCGCATGCGGACGATGCCGGCACACCCTTTTTATGGGAGCAGGACATTGGGAAATGCCCCAGGCGTGATATCAGCCAATGGGGAACTGGCAGACAGGTCATGAGTCCCCTCGTTCTGTAGCTAAATTCATAACTGTCACAATGAGAGCGTTGACGTCCGTCTACGACGCTCCCAGGCAAAGTTATAGCCAAAATCCCCTTTGCTGGATAATTCTGATCCATGCAGGGGGAGTGGCGGTGCTTCCCTGTGAGGTCACTAAGGTAGGAGGGGACCTGGATCTGCCCAGGTTGATAACCCTACTTCGGCCATTTTCCAGTGTTCCTCTCGCTGGGGGCACGTGTAGGAAACATCTGTGGGAAGGATCCTAGAAACCTGGGTACAGCGCCCCCCTGTGGCCAGACGCAACAAGGTAACTGCTGGAACTGTGTATGCCTGTTTGTAACCCATGCTTTGATTGTAACTGTACTCTGACATATGTATATTCTGTAGATTCCCTATTGTATATATTGTAGTTTCTAGTGTGCTTTAGGCTGATTAAATTATATAATTAATCTTGGGCTGTTCTGTTATCTCGATCTTGAATCCCACGTCTGTGTGTTCGGCTAATAGTTACCGTAAATCGGTTGGTGGCAGCGAATTGTGCCAAGGATTATTGTGGGGAGGCCAGTGAGATTCGGGGAGATTTTATATATTCCGCCCGCGGAGGTCGGGGGAATATATACCTTACTCTCACCGGGGACCCTTCAATAATCGGCATAAGTAGTATAGCGGCCTCCTTGCTTATTGTCGGGCAATTCCATAATTGGCCTGACTATAAGAGGGGCGCTAGAGAGCGCGTCACGTGCTCTGTCTGTCGGTCGGGAGGTATAAAGGAGGGGCGACCCCCACTTGTTACCCCCCGATTGTGACGTACTGGTAGCCAGCGCGGGGGATTTCTGAGTGACCCCCCCGGTGGTTTGTGACATATTGGTGGCATAGCGGTGGGATCGAGATAATAGTGTGTGTGAGTGTGAGACCCATACTCCCAGACACTAAAGACTGCCTGCAGCAGCTGTGGCTGCTGGGGTCTTCAGACTAGCTCAACACTAGAGTGTCAGAGTGCAGATACTGTAAGGTGTGTGGAGGCATCAGGTGTCAGTTCTGTGTCAGTGACCAAAAGTCTGCAAGAATGGCTGATGGCACCAGGAGCAGAGCTATGCAACTGGCCAATGCTAAGGCAGGAGCCGAAGAGAGGGAGGACGGTGCTGTGGACAGCAATGAGGAGGTTGCCCACGAGTCCTCCAGGAGCTCGACGCCAGAAAACCGTTCTGCCGAGGACATTGCGCAACCTGGCACTGCTGGACAAGATGAGGAGGAGCTCACCCAAGGTTCCTCAACGAGCCAGATGCCAGCCCTCCGCTCTGAAAGGGACAGTGAATCGCCTAGCTCTGCAGCGTGCCGCAGATCACCACGTGCCATTCCACCGAGCCTGGGAGGCTCGGATAGCCTTCTTCAAATGGCTATGGCCCTTCTCCAGGCTGGAGACCAGAAGGGCTACAAGGAACTCCTGGCAGAGCGCAGGGCAGAGCGGCAGGCAGCGCGTGACGCTGAGGCTGCGGAGCGGCACGCAGAGCGTGAGGCTGCGGAGCGAGAGCGGCAGGCAGCGCGTGAAGAGCGAGAGCGACAGGCAGACCGTGACTACCAGCTGCAGCTAGCTCAGCTCCGGCCCTCATCAGCCACACGTGACCTTCGAGACACCAAACTTCCAAAGGTCCGTGTTGAGGACTTCCCAGTGCTGGAGAAGGATGGAGACTTGGACTCTTTCTTGACTGCTTTTGAACGGACTTGCTTGCAGCACCATCTGGACAAGGACCAGTGGGCCAAATACCTGACCCCCCGTTTAAGGGGTAAGGCCCTGGATGTCCTTGGGGACTTGCCGGCTGAGGCAGATCAGGGCTACGACACCATCAAGCGGGCCCTGATCCAACAGTACAACCTCACTCCAGAGTCCTACCGCAAGAAGTTCCGGAGCCTACAGAAGGGACCAAAGGACTCCTGGGCTGACCACAGGCGGGCACTTGCCCGAGCTGCCGACCACTGGACCCAAGGCCTGCAGCTTTCCACCGGACCGGAGATCCTGGACTTGTTCATCACGGAGCAACTCTTGTGGAACTGCCCTGAGGATCTCCGCCAGTTCATCCGAGACCAGAAGCCAAAGGGGTCCACGGCTACAGCTGCCCTTGCCGATGACTACACCAACAACCGGGCCCCTGAGGCCAGGAGAGCGGCCACCAGCAGCACCTGGAGAGGGGGTAAGATGAATTCTGCGACTGCCCCACCTGCCCCTAGACTGCAGGGGGTGTCCCCCTCAACTCCCCTCTCCAGGCCCGTGGCAGAGCCAAGACGGTGCCACCAGTGCAACCTACCTGGACACTTCAAGGCCATGTGCCCTCAGCGTCCCAAGGCCCCGGCTCCGTCCCCGTCCCAAGGGCCGCCCAAGGTGTATTGTGTGGGTGGGGGTGGTGGTAGGTCCCTGGACAGCTTCCAACCTGTCACCGTCGGCCGGTCTGTGACCATAGGACTGCGAGACAGCGCCTCAGAGGTGACTCTGGTGCGGCCTGAGATGGTGTCCCCCCAAGACTTGATCCCTGGAAAAACCCTCGCTGTCTCCGGGATTGGAGGCACTGACCCGGCGCTGCCTGTTGCTGACATTTATGTGGACTGGGGCGCAGGGCGAGGGGTGAGGGAGGTGGGGGTAACTGATCGGATCCCTGCAAACGTGCTACTTGGGACAGATTTGGGGCAGATAACCTCCCAGTTTGGGCCCCCCCCAAGGGCTGAACCTTCAGCCCGTACTGACATGACTCCTAACAATGTTAATGTGTTATCTATGAATGATGTAAGGGAGGAGGGAGTGAACTCTGATATTTCTGCTTGCATAGACACCATAGACACACACTCAGCTGCAGCTGTGACAGGGGAGGGGGTCAGAGAAAGGTGTGACAATGCCTCTACAAGTAACCAGCCTGTGAGCTGGGATCTGTTGCCCTCTGCAGGGATAAGCAGAGAGCAGGGTGCTGCAGGGGGAGGACCAGTGTGTGGGGTGGGGGCTACCACAGCAAATGTGGGGTCCCCAGAGATTTCACAGCGGGGTTCTGTTGCTGCAGGAGGGGAACAGGCAGGTGAGATTGGGGCCGGTCCAGGAGCGGAAGTGCTCCCAGGTAAGATCTCGGTGCATGGTTCCCCCACAACCGGGGTGTCAGGAAGCCAGGTCGGTCTGCCTGAACCGGCGACTTGGTCAGGAACGGAGGAGGAGCAGGCACGACCCACGGTCGCAGCGGCTGTGGCCGCTGTCACCCGCAGTGGGAGTGCTGGAAGCCAAGGGGCCTCCCGGAGGTCCGATAGCTCTTCCCCTTCTGACCAAGTGGCAGCCGAGTCAGGTGGAGGCCAGGACACAGGTCCCGGGGTACTGACCGAAGATGTGACAGTCTCGTCGATTCTGGCCACATCTAGTCAGGGGTTTCAGGCAGCGTTAGAAGCTGACGACAGCCTGAAAGCTCTTAAGGAGCAGGCGGCACAGCCTCCCTCGGACTCGGACCCGGAGCGAGTGGTCTGGGACCAAGGACGGCTGTACCGGGCCACGGTCCAGCAGGGTTCACCGGAGGCGTGGCCCAGGGACCGACAGTTGGTGGTACCCTATCCGTTCCGGACGGAGTTGTTGCGGATCGCACATGAGATTCCGATGGCCGGACACCTAGGGATCGCTAAGACCAAGGCCAGGTTAAACCAGCATTTCTACTGGCCAAAAATGGGGGCCGATGTGGCTGCCTACTGCCGTTCGTGTGAAACCTGTCAGAGAGTGGGGAAGGCGGGGCCACGCCCCAAAGCCCCACTGGTATCTCTGCCCATCATCGATGAGCCTTTCAGGAGGGTGGCTGTGGATCTGGTCGGCCCGCTGGCCATCCCCAGCAGCTCCGGGAAACGCTTCATACTGACGGTAGTGGACTATGCCACCCGGTACCCAGAAGCAGTGGCCTTGTCGTCCATTCGGGCTGACAAGGTGGCCACCGCATTGCTGGAGATTTTCTCCCGAGTGGGTTTTCCCCAGGAAATGCTCACTGACCGGGGGACCCAATTCATGTCCCAGCTGATGGAGGCCCTCTGTAAGCAAGTCCAGGTGCGACATCTGGTGGCCAGCCCGTACCATCCACAGACTAATGGCCTGTGCGAGCGGTTCAATGGCACCTTAAAGCAGATGCTTAAGATGTTGGTCGACTCCCATGGGCGTGACTGGGAGCGGTATCTCCCACACCTGTTATTTGCTTACCGGGAGGTTCCACAGGCCTCAACAGGATTCTCAAAAGCCCCACTGGTATCTCTGCCCATCATCGATGAGCCTTTCAGGAGGGTGGCTGTGGATCTGGTCGGCCCGCTGGCCATCCCCAGCAGCTCCGGGAAACGCTTCATACTGACGGTAGTGGACTATGCCACCCGGTACCCAGAAGCAGTGGCCTTGTCGTCCATTCGGGCTGACAAGGTGGCCACCGCATTGCTGGAGATTTTCTCCCGAGTGGGTTTTCCCCAGGAAATGCTCACTGACCGGGGGACCCAATTCATGTCCCAGCTGATGGAGGCCCTCTGTAAGCAAGTCCAGGTGCGACATCTGGTGGCCAGCCCGTACCATCCACAGACTAATGGCCTGTGCGAGCGGTTCAATGGCACCTTAAAGCAGATGCTTAAGATGTTGGTCGACTCCCATGGGCGTGACTGGGAGCGGTATCTCCCACACCTGTTATTTGCTTACCGGGAGGTTCCACAGGCCTCAACAGGATTCTCACCGTTTGAGCTCCTGTACGGGCGACGTGTGCGGGGCCCCCTGGCTCTGGTGAAAGAGGCTTGGGAAGGGGATTTGGCCACCCCTGGAGTGTCGGTTATCGAGTATGTCCTGCGCTTCCGGGACAAAATGCAGGCCTTGACGCAACTGGTACACGACAATATGGCTCAAGCCCAGGCCGATCAGAAGCGTTGGTACGACCAGAACGCTTGTGAGAGGACCTACCAAGTGGGTCAAAAGGTGTGGGTACTGGTCCCCGTACCACAGGACAAGCTTCAGGCAGCCTGGGAAGGCCCATACCTCGTGTACCAGCAGCTCAACCCTGTGACGTACCTGGTCACCCTGGACCCTGCCCGTGGAAGGCGGAAGCCCTTCCATGTGAACATGATGAAGGCACATCATGAGCGGGAGGCATGTGCGCTCCCCGTGTGCAACCTGCCCGAGGAGGGAGAAGCGGAAACCCTCTTGGATATGCTAGCCCAGGTTAGGGCAGGCGGATCCATTGAGGATGTGGAGGTTGGCCACCAGCTCTTGGAGGACCAACGGTCCCAGCTGTGGGCCACCCTACACCCCTTCCGGGGGTTGTTTACCAACCAGCCCGGAAGGACTGACTTGGCTGTCCATCACGTGGACACTGGGGATCATCCCCCGATCCGGCGTTCAGCATATCGGGTCTCCCTGGAGGTGCAGCAACACATGCGCCAGGAGATTGACGAGATGCTGAAGCTGGGGGTGATCCAGGCATCCAACAGCGCTTGGGCCTCGCCTGTAGTCCTCGTCCCTAAGAAGGACCGAACCACTCGGTTCTGCGTGGACTACAGGGGGCTCAATGCGGTCACGGTCGCCGATGCGTACCCAATGCCACGCATCGATGACCTGCTCGATCAGTTGGCCGGGGCTCAGTACCTGACCATCATGGATCTGAGCCGGGGATATTGGCAGATCCCCCTGACTCGCAAGGCCAGGGAACGCTCTGCCTTTATTACCCCATTTGGACTGTACGAGTCCACGGTGATGCCATTCGGGATGAGGAATGCCCCTGCCACTTTCCAGCGGATGGTCAACACCCTGCTCAAGGGACTTGAAGGGTACGCGGCCGCGTACCTGGATGACATTGCCGTCTTCAGTCCCACCTGGGAGGACCACCTAGAGCATCTAGCACAGGTGCTCAGGCGGATCCACCGGGCAGGTTTGACCATCAAGCCGGGAAAGTGTCAGCTGGCCATGAGCGAGGTCCAGTACCTCGGTCACCGGGTAGGTGGGAGAACACTGAAGCCCGAGCCTGAGAAAGTGGAAGCCATCGCATCCTGGCCCACCCCCAGGACCAAGAAGCAGGTGATGTCCTTCTTGGGGACCGCTGGGTACTATAGGAGGTTTGTTCCATGCTATAGTAGCCTGGCAAAGCCCTTGACGGACCTCACCAAGAAGAAGCTGCCCTCTGCAGTCGATTGGACAATGGACTGCGAGACAGCCTTCCAGGCCCTAAAGGACGCCCTGTCCAGCCCGCCCGTGCTACAGGCAGCCGACTTCACGCGGCCGTTTGTAGTACAGACCGACGCCAGTGACTTCGGCCTCGGTGCGGTGCTCAGCCAGGTGGACTCTGCGAGCCAAGAGCACCCAGTCTTGTACCTGAGCAGGAAGCTGTTACCAAGGGAAGTTGCCTATTCCACGATGGAGAAGGAGTGCCTGGCCATAGTGTGGGCCCTGCAGCGTCTGCAACCCTATCTATACGGGCGCCACTTCATCGTGGAGACGGACCACAATCCCCTCAGCTGGTTGCACACCGTCTCTGGGACGAATGGGCGATTGTTGCGATGGAGCCTTGCGCTCCAGCAATACAACTTCACCATTCGCCACAAAAGGGGCCGTGACCACGGTAACGCAGACGGGCTGTCCCGACAAGGAGAGGTCGCGGACGGGCGCACGGGGGAACACCGGAGTGTGCTGCCCCCTAGCGCCCTCAAAAGGGGGGAGGTGTGAGGCAAATCCCGGGATATGAAGATGAATTATGACTCCAGTCATAATCCCTCATCACTCCCTGGCAGTGCCCCCTCCCTTCTTGTTCTCAGTGTTCCACTTACACCTCCATGGCCATGTCCTGTGATATGGAGATGAGGTGGTGTGGGAACAATGGACACAGGATGACTCCCTGCCGTCACCCTGTAGTAGGAGCTGCTATCTAGTTAGCAAGGCTATGGAAATAGCCAGACAGAACGACTCCAGTAAAAAATGGTTCATATCTCGCAAGCCATATTTCCGATAAATATGGCAACCATAAAAATGGTGTCTCCGCATGCGGACGATGCCGGCACACCCTTTTTATGGGAGCAGGACATTGGGAAATGCCCCAGGCGTGATATCAGCCAATGGGGAACTGGCAGACAGGTCATGAGTCCCCTCGTTCTGTAGCTAAATTCATAACTGTCACAATGAGAGCGTTGACGTCCGTCTACGACGCTCCCAGGCAAAGTTATAGCCAAAATCCCCTTTGCTGGATAATTCTGATCCATGCAGGGGGAGTGGCGGTGCTTCCCTGTGAGGTCACTAAGGTAGGAGGGGACCTGGATCTGCCCAGGTTGATAACCCTACTTCGGCCATTTTCCAGTGTTCCTCTCGCTGGGGGCACGTGTAGGAAACATCTGTGGGAAGGATCCTAGAAACCTGGGTACAGCGCCCCCCTGTGGCCAGACGCAACAAGGTAACTGCTGGAACTGTGTATGCCTGTTTGTAACCCATGCTTTGATTGTAACTGTACTCTGACATATGTATATTCTGTAGATTCCCTATTGTATATATTGTAGTTTCTAGTGTGCTTTAGGCTGATTAAATTATATAATTAATCTTGGGCTGTTCTGTTATCTCGATCTTGAATCCCACGTCTGTGTGTTCGGCTAATAGTTACCGTAAATCGGTTGGTGGCAGCGAATTGTGCCAAGGATTATTGTGGGGAGGCCAGTGAGATTCGGGGAGATTTTATATATTCCGCCCGCGGAGGTCGGGGGAATATATACCTTACTCTCACCGGGGACCCTTCAATAATCGGCATAAGTAGTATAGCGGCCTCCTTGCTTATTGTCGGGCAATTCCATAATTGGCCTGACTATAAGAGGGGCGCTAGAGAGCGCGTCACGTGCTCTGTCTGTCGGTCGGGAGGTATAAAGGAGGGGCGACCCCCACTTGTTACCCCCCGATTGTGACGTACTGGTAGCCAGCGCGGGGGATTTCTGAGTGACCCCCCCGGTGGTTTGTGACAGCTCCCATAGACTTGCATTGGAGAAACTCGCAGTAGAAACTCGCAAAAAAGCAGCATGCTGCGATTTTTTTCTCAGTCCGATTTGGACTGAGAAAAAAATCGCAGATGAGAGCTGAATCATTCACTAACATGTGTCCGATTCCAATGCGAGATTTTCTCGCATTGCTCTACTGTGAGAAACTCGCAAGTGAGAAGCAGCCCTTATGGAGAAAAAATAGGCTAAGCTCTTGGAAAGTAATTAAAGCGCACCAATCACCAGGATTTACCTATATAACATAAAGCCAGTGCTATGCAGGCACTATCAGGCTGATTCTATACATACCATTAGTTGTCAGCTCAGATGTATAGGTTTTGAAACACAAGCAAGTAAAGTTTGTAAAATGAGCAGCTGCTGATCAGCTGGGGTGGGGTTTGATAGTAATTGCTGCCCCCCTGCCTATACATCCTCCACCTATATTATTTATGCTAATTCTATTATAGAATCGTTTTACTAAGTGACTAGAAGGACCTGTGCTGATGTCATAACCATGTGACCAGAAGGGGTGGGGCCTCAGCCAACAGAAAAATAATGTTGCTTCCTAGGATCAGCTATGTTGGCTGAGGCCCTGCCCCTTCTGGTCACATGGGTATGACATTAGCACAGGTCCTTCTAGCCACTTAGTAAAACGATTCTATAATAGAATTAGCATAAATAACGGGGAGGACGGACATGCAGGAGGACTGGAATAACTATGAATACCCCCCCAGCTATCAGCTGATCAAAAAGCGGCTAATTTTACAAACTTTACTTGCTTGTGTTTCAAAACCTATACTTCTTAGCTGACAACTAAAGGTATATATAGAATCAGCATGATACTGTCTGTACAGCACTGGCTTTAGCTTATATAGGAAAATCCTGGTGATTGGTACGCTTTAACACTAGAGAGGGGTCATTTAACATTTCTACCTTTGGAACCCAGAGACGGGTCGAATGACCTGAAGGATTTTAGCTAACATCCTATAATCACTGTCTTTTGTTCTGTAATTAAGGCCATTACTGTCGCAGCACAGGAGGTTGTTGTTTTCCATTGAGTTTTGCCATTTAGTTTCTAGTTAGTGCTATTCAGTTTGGACTAAAGGTCATTTGACCCTCTTTTGGGACTTCAGGGGGGAGCTTAAAATTTCTGGGACTTCTAGTGTTAAGTTCAGGATAGAAGCTGTGCTGATGTGAGCGAACCACCCTGTATACACATATACCTCACATCCAGCCTGTATTACTGGGAGAGTCACTCCCACAAGAGAAAAATCTGAAACTTGAATCAGGTTGCATAATGCGCCAAAAGTAAAAACTGAAAAAAAAAAAGAACAATATTGATAATTAAAGGTGACAAATAATATACAGATTGTTCCCTTCTCAGAGGTGTCCATAGGGCTACACATTGTTCACTCAAGAGGGTAAATGGAGCATGTGGGGGCATCCCTAGGGGGTGATATGTGCAAAATGGCAGATTTAATAATGAGTTATATGGGCACAAAATAATAACTATATATGTACGTTATTACAAGACTATTTTGGGAATAACCCTTAAAGGCTTTTCCACTGTGGGTCCCTGAACAGCGATGTTTACTGCTGCGGATATGAAGTCCGGATATATTTCACAGCAGGGGCATGAGATTTTTAAAGGGAACCTGTCATTCGATTCCAAACCACGGGCCACAGGATTCAGAGTCTGGCTGTGAAATTGCGGCCAGTTACAGATCCTCTCATCTCTGGGCATCACAGACTTGGCGCTATCTTGGATCTCCTCATACCTAACCGACCGAACTTTCAGCGTCTCCCACTCTCACACCGCTTCCTCATCTCGCCCCTATCTGTCGGTGTCCCCCAAGGCTCAGTTCTTGGACCCCTGCTGTTCTCCATCTACACCCTCGGCCTGGGACAGCTCATAGAGTCCCACGGCTTCCAGTATCATCTCTATGCTGATGACACACAGATCTACCTCTCTGGACCTGACATTACCTCTCTACTAACCAGAATCCCACAATGTCTGCTATTTCATCCTTCTCTGCGCGATTCCTAAAGCTTAACATGGACAAAACAGAAGTCATCATCTTTCCTCCTTCTCATTCAACTCCTCCACCAAGGTTATCCATCAAAGTTGATGGCTCCTCACTCTCCCCAGTCTCACAAGCTCGTTGCCTTGGTGTATCCCTCGACTCTGCTCTATCCTTCAAGCCGCACATCCAAGCCCTCTTCACCTCATGCACACTACAACTCAGAAATATCTCCCGGATCCGTGCTTTCCTTAACCAACAATATTCAAAAACATTAGTGCATACCCTCATCATCTCCCGCCTCGACTACTGCAACCTCCTGCTCTGTGGCCTCCCTTCCAACACTCTTGCACCCCTCCAATCTATCCTAAACTCTGCGGCCCGCTTAATCCACCTCTCCCCTCGCTACTCCCCAGCCTCGCCACTCTGCCAATCCCTTCACTGGCTTCCCATCACCCAACGACTCCAGTTCAAAACATTAACCATGACATACAAAGCCATCCACAACCTGTCTCCTCCTTACATCTGTGACCTAGTCTCCTGGTACCTACCTGCACGCAACCTCAGATCCTCACAAGATCTCCTTCTCTGCTCCTCTCTTATCTCCTCTTCCCACAATCGCATCCAAGACTTCTCCCGTGCCTCCCCAATACTCTGGAACGCTCTACCTCAACATATCAGACTCTCCCCTACCGTGAAAAGCTTCAAGAAGAACCTGAAGATCCACCTCTTCCAACAAGCCTACATCCTACAATAACCCTCAGACCAGTACACCACTGCGCAACCAGCTCTGCCTCACCTATTGTACCATCATCCATTCCCTGTAGACTGTGAGCCCTCGCAGGCAGGGTCCTCTCTCCTCCTGTACTCTCACCCATTTCCTGTAGACTGTGAGCCCTCGCAGGCAGGGTCCTCTCTCCTCCTGTACCCTCACCCATTTCCTGTAGACTGTGAGCCCTCGCGGGCAGTGTCCTCTCTCCTCATGTAGATTGTGAGCCGTCGCGGGCAGGGTCCCCTCTCCTCCTGCACCCTCACCCATTCCCTGTAGACTGTGAGCCCTCGTGGGCAGGGTCCTCTCTCCTGTACTCTCACCCATTCCCTGTAGACTATGAGCCCTCGCGGGTGGGGTCCTCTCTCCTCCTGTACCTTCACCCATTCCCTGTAGACTGTGAGCCCTCGCGGGCAGGGTCCTCTCTCCTGTACTCTCACCCATTCCCTGTAGACTATGAGCCCTCGTGGGCAGGGTCCTCTCTCCTCCTGTACCCTCACTCATTCCCTATAGACTGTGAGCCCTCGCGGGCAGGGTCCTCTCCTCCTATATCAGTCTGTTTTGTACTGTTAATGATTGTTGTACGTATACCCTTTCTCACTTGTAAAGCGCTATGGAATTAATGGCGCTATAATAATAATAATCATTTTGAAACGCTCCAATGGCAAAACATAGATTCAAAAGCCGGCCGGTGACCATAGGATGAGACCTAACTAGTCCAGTGTGGACCCTGGCCGGCTTCTCCCAAGCCCCAGTCCAGGTGATTGACAGGTATCTTGTTTGTGTGTATATAGGGAGAGACCTGTCAATCATTTGTAGTCGGGAGAAGCCAATCGGGGTCCACATCGGACTAGTCAGGTCTCATCAGAGAATCACCCGACTGCAATCATGGAGTCAGACAGATCCTTGCTGCCCGAACAATCTAATGACAGGTTCACTTTAATGGGCGGTACGGTGGCTCAGTGGTTAGCACTGCAGTCTTGTGGTGGCTCAGTGGTTAGCACTGCAGTCTTGTGGTGGATCAGTGGTTAGCACTGCAGTCTTGCAGTGCTGGGGTCCTGGGTTCAAATCCCACCAAGGACACTATCTGCAAGGAGTTTGTATGTTCTCCCCTTGTTTGCGTGGGTTTCCTCCGGGGTCTCCGGTTTCCTCCCACACTCCAAAGACATACATATAGGGACTCTAGATTGTGAGCCCCAATGGGGACAGTGTTGCCAATGTATGTAAAGCGCTATAGAATTAATACCGCTATATAAATGAATAAAATTATTATTATTATTACTTTAAAATGCAAAATCAGCAGAATTTATGCAAATAGATACACAGCTAAAAATTGCTACGTGTGAACTTACCCTTAGTATCTGAGACAAGAACATTCCTAACTTCAGCATGAGAGTGAGACATTCCTCCACCACGGCCTCCTCCGACTGTCCGGACCCGAAGTCTCCCAAGTACTGTGTGGGCCGCCTCACCGTGCGGAAATGCCACTGAGGAACCAGCCGGCTCCGGATATTGTGGGAGATCACAAGCAGTTTGGTGTCCTGCAGAAGAGAGCTAGAACACATGGATGAGCTGTGTGCGGATGCGGTATATCGCGGAGACCAGACCATGATTTTTTTGGTAATTAACAAAAATACAAAATACATACTTTGCACCCTGAGTCTGAATCTGGATGAGGTCTTGAATTATCCCGGTGAGGATTTCGGAAGAAGCCTACGAAAGCATTGAAAGGAGAAGCAAACAGTCACATAAGGCTTCATGCAGATCATTTACTGCAATACTGTGGTCTTAAAGGGCTTATTTTCATTTTTAAAGATGGATATTTTAGGATGCAGCTTGTAAAATGAAGCACTTTGGCAATTTACTGCCTGTTAAAATTTTCAACCGTTCTTGAAATATTAACATTTTTCTTTTGTTTACAGCTCGTTACCTAGGAGACCGACCACCTGTAAACTAAGGAAAAGTGTTAATATCTCAAAAACGGCTCAAAATTTTAAGAAGCAGTAAATTGCAAAAGTGCTTGTAGTTACAAGAACTATCCGATCATACCCATTTGTGAAGAGTGGAAATAACCCTTTAACACTAAAAAAAAATAATTTTTTTATTAACCCTCTAGATTTTCAGCTCAAAAAGAATGAAAGAGAAGTAATCATATTTGATATTGTCCGTATGTATCCAAATATAGAACAAATGCAAATGTCAGCTCGCCACGGAAAAAAAAAGCAAAAAACAAGCCCTCACACAGATCCATAAAAGTTATGGTTCTCAGAAAATGGCGACACAAGCCCCATTTTTTACTATAAATTTGGTATCATCATAATTGTAGTGACCCAAAGAATCACACTACCAGGTCCGCAATGAACGTCATGGAAAAAATGGTGGAAGGGTGAAGGGGTTCAACATTTTACCCCAAAACTTCAACTAATCCTGCAAAAAAAAAAAAAAAACAGCCCTCGTACAACTATTTTGATAGAAAAAAAAAGCTATGACTCGTAAAGAGGCTTAATACACTGAACAAAAATATAACACAACATTTTTTAGCTGAACTCAAAGATTGAAGACTTTTCCTACGGACACAAAAGACCTTTTTCTATCAAATGTTCACAAATTTCTCTAAATCTGTGAACATTTAGTGAGCATTTCTCATTTGCGGAGATGATCCGTCCGCCTCACAGGTGTGGCATATCAAGATGCTGATTAGACAGCGTGATTATTGCACAGGTGCGCCTTAGGCTGGCCAGCATGATTATTGCACAGGTGTCTTTTAGACTTGCCAGCATGATTATTGCACAGGTGTGCCTTAGGCTGGCCAGAATGATTATTGCACAGGTGTGCCTTAGGCTGGCCAGCATGATTATTGCACAGGTGTGCCTTAGGTTGGCCAACATGATTATTGCACAGGTGTGCCTTAGGCGGGCCAGCATAGTTATTGCACAGGTGTGCCTTAAGCTGGTCAACCTGATTTTTGCACAGGTGTGGCTGCAACAATCGGTGCAAAACCAAAGAATTTCTGTACAAACTGTCAGACACTTCTCTGGGAAGGTCATCTGCTGCTCGTCTTCCTCATCGTAGTCTACATCTGACAGCAGAGCGTCGTCGAAACTGACTTAAGTAAGCGAATACTCATATTTGATGGCGTCTGGAGGTGTTCTCTTCACGGATAAATCCTGGTTTTCACTGTATGGGGCAAATGGTGGTCTCACCAGATACTGACTGGTTTTATGAGCCCCCTCTGGACCACCCTAATACTGTAAAACTGCACATTTTAGAGTTTCCTTTTATTGTGGCACACTTGTGCAATAATAAGACACACCTGTGCAATAATAAGGCACACCTGTGCAATAATAAGGAAGAAGGATAGATCAAGCGAGCCAAATTTGTGATGAATAAAAAATCTTTATTTCAAATGTAGATTAAAAAATCTTTTCAATAGCAGCATAATACACATACAGGCAGAGATGAAAAATTACTGCGTTTCGGCTAAACCTTTATCATTGACATTCATGGCAATAATAAAGGTTTAGTCGAAACATGTCTTGCCGTGCGCTCTACAGCAGTAATTTTTCATCTCTGCCTGTATGTGTATTATGCTGCTATTGAAAAGATTTTTTAATCTACATGTATAAAGAAAAATATTTTTTATTCATCACAAATTTGGCTCGCTGGATTTATCCTTCTATATCAATTGTTGGCAAGAGCGCCTGCCATTTATCCATTGCTGAGCATCTATATGGAATAGCAGCCTATTCATTGAATCTACTTGGTAAGCTGGCATTTTATCTTCTTTTTTTTCATTATGTGCAATAAGGCACACCTGTGCAATACTAAGGCACACCTGTGCAATAATAAGGCACACCTGTGCAATAATAAGGCACACCTGTGCAATAATAAGGCACACCTGTGCAATTATCAGCATGCTAATATTTAAGTCCTGGAACGCACCTTTAATGATATCAGTTTACCTGCACATTCCCATTCCATAACACTAACCTCAAGCATATGAATGACACAGCCGGGGTAGAGCAGAAGTAATCCGGAGATGGATTCTCCCAGATTGGATTTTATCAGTCGATGAAATAATCTTTCATAATGATCTGTGTGCAGGGAAGAAAAAAAAAAGTCAAAATGCCGCAGAGTTTCAGAGAAAACATATATATAAAAGCCGGCCGAGGACCACCCCGCTGCTGTGGAGTCACAGGTTTCTCATGTAGCCGGACCTAGATTCATGATGGCCGTAGCTCCTTCAGGGAGAATCATCTGTCTGATTCCCTTTAAAAATGTTGCACCATTCAGCTTTCTTTGCACACTTCTGGCTGCAGAATGAGTTAACTGAGAATACATCAGCGAGCTCATTCTAAAAATTTTCCAAAAAGGTTTGAAATTTTTTTTATCCGTCTTTTTCTGATCTTTAAGATCACAAAGTTCTTCAAAGTTGAAAGAGGAGTGAAACAAAGAACCCGTAAAAGCGAATCAGTGCCAAATTCTTTTAAAAAAAGTCCCAGATTTCCATATAATTTAACCCAGCCATGTTTTTGCTATTTGCACAGTGGTTACCTGGTATATCCCTGCCATGCGCTTGCTCTGGAGATATCTTTGCTGCATAGATCAGTCTGTGAGTTATCGACTTCTGCAGAAATGATGGCACAAAGGATTAGATTCATAAAATTGATCTGTAGGGAAAAATATCATTTATCATATTGCCATTTTTATCAAATCCTATGTCATATGCTGTACTTTAGAGGTTGTGCATGGTTACTCTCCTGTCCCGGCTCCAGGGTCGGGTTCTGCTTCCTCTTTGCAGTTTGCTGGAGGTCACAACTCAATACAAGTCTATGGGGGTCGCCTCCTGGCTCTCATAGATGTAAAGGGAGCTTGTGACATAACATCTGACTTTCAGCCAGTTAGAAGTTACGGGCACAAGATGGCGCTGTCGGACTGGAGCGGCATCTGTAAAAGGTGAAGCTGCCGGAAGGTGAGAGTATGACAGGGACTTAGGTTTAAAGCGCCACTCCAGCACTGAAAGAAAAGCTACTGGACCGATACTGTAGATATGACACTGCTCTTTGGAGGTGTCTGACCTCTTACTCGACTCTGCTGGTCCAAGATGCTTTTCTGCACCCTCGGTTCTGCTGTATCAACATGCATATCCGGCTCTGCTGTTCCATACTGCTCCAGTGCTGACCTGCATATCCGGCTCTGCTGTTCCATACTGCTCCTGTGCTGACCTGCATATCCAGCTCTGCTGTTCTATACTGCTCCAGTACTGACCTGCATATTCTGCTCTGTTGTTCCATGGCTGCTCCAGTGCTCACCTGCATATCCAGCTCTGCTGTTCCATACTGCTCCAGTGCTGACCTGCATATCCGGCTCTGCTGTTCCATACTGCTCCTGTGCTGACCTGCATATCCAGCTCTGCTGTTCCATGTTGCTCCAGTACTGACCTGCATATTCAGCTCTTCTGTTTCATACTGCTCCTGTGCTGACCTGCATATCCGGCTCTGCTGTTCCATGATGCTCCTGTGCTGACCTGCATATCCGGCTTTGCTGTTCCATGCTGCTCCTGTGCTGACCTGCATATCCAGCTCTGCTGTTCCATACTGCTCCAGTGCTGACCTCCATATCCAGATCTGCTGTTCCATACTGCTCCAGTACTGACCTGCATATCCAGCTCTGCTGTTCCATGCTGCTCCTGTGCTGACCTGCATATCCGGCTCTGCTGTTCCATACTGCTCCAGTGCTGACCTCCATATCCAGATCTGCTGTTCCATACTGCTCCAGTACTGACCTGCATATCCAGCTCTGCTGTTCCATACTGCTCCTGTGCTGACCTGCATATCCGGCTCTGCTGTTCCATACTGCTCCAGTACTGACCTGCATATTCAGCTCTGCTGTTCCACTCTACTCCAGTACTGACCTGCATATCCAGCTCTGCTGTTCCATACTGCTCCAGTGCTGACCTGTATATCCAGCTCTGCTGTTCCATGTTGCTCCAGTGCTAACCTGCATATCCAGCTCTGCTGTTCCATACTGCTCCAGTGCTAACCTGCATATCCGGCTCTGCTGTTCCATGTTGCTCCTGTGCTGACCTGCATATCCAGCTCTGCTGTTCCATACTGCTCCAGTGCTAACCTGCATATCCAGCTCTGCTGTTCCATACTGCTCCAGTGCTAACCTGTATATCCGGCTCTGCTGTTCCATGTTGCTCCTGTGCTGACCTGCATATCCAGCTCTGCTGTTCCATACTGCTCCAGTGCTGACCTGTATATCCAGCTCTGCTGTTCCATACTGCTCCAGTGCTGACCTGTATATCCAGCTCTGCTGTTCCATACTGCTCCAGTGCTAACCTGCATATCCGGCTCTGCTGTTCCATGTTGCTCCTGTGCTGACCTGCATATCCAGCTCTGCTGTTCCATACTGCTCCAGTGCTAACCTGCATATCCAGCTCTGCTGTTCCATACTGCTCCAGTGCTAACCTGTATATCCGGCTCTGCTGTTCCATGTTGCTCCTGTGCTGACCTGCATATCCAGCTCTGCTGTTCCATACTTCTCCTGTGCTGACCTGTATATCTGGCTCTGCTGTTCCATGTTGCTCCTGTGCTGACCTGCATATCCGGCTCTGCTGTTCCATACTGCTCCAGTACTGACCTGCATATCCAGCTCTGCTGTTCCATACTGCTCCTGTGCTAACCTGCATATCCGGCTCTGCTGTTCCATACTGCTCCAGTACTGACCTGCATATCCAGCTCTGCTGTTCCATGTTGCTCCTGTGCTGACCTGCATATCCAGCTCTGCTGTTCCATGTTGCTCCTGTGCTGACCTGTATATCTGGCTCTGCTGTTCCATGTTGCTCCTGTGCTGACCTGCTTATCCAGCTCTGCTGTTCCATACTGCTCCAGTGCTGACCTGCATATCCAGCTCTGCTGTTCCATGTTGCTCCTGTGCTGACCTGCATATCCAGCTTTGCTGTTCCATGTTGCTCCTGTGCTGACCTGCATATCCAGCTCTGCTGTTCCATGTTGCTCCTGTGCTGACCTGCATATCCGGCTCTGCTGTTCCATGTTGCTCCAGTGCTGACCTGTATATCCAGATCTGATGTTCCATGTGCCGTCTGGCTCTTCCTATGTCGCTGTATTTTGCTCTGGTAGATGTCTCGCTTAGTGAAGTGGCTCAGCAATCCCACCTCAACATACATTATTACAAAAACATGGCTGATTAATTGAAAAAAAAAAAAAAACAGCGCCACACCTGTCCATGGGCAGAACCTAGTATTACAGCTCTACTGGAGTGAATGAGTCTGACTTGCAGTACTAGACTCAACCATGGGCAAGTGTGGCGCTATTTTTTGGTTTGTTTTTTAAAAAAGCAGCCATGTTTTCTAATTCTGGAGAACCCCATTAAGATTTACAACTAAACGTTTCCACCCAATATTAGGAAAGCGGCAGATGTCACGCACCATGTGCTGGGCTTCAAGGAGCGCGGTCAGGGCTGAGACGCGGGGAAGGCCCGGTGTGGACGAGGGTCTCATGTGAGAGGCCATGACGGATGCTCTGCAGGTCACGGATGCCTCTATGAGACTGTGAGCAGCTCCTAAGTCTCCATAGCAACCCCAAGAGACGGGGACAGATCATGGCAACCAGGTAACTAATGTAAACAACAGGGAGGACCCCGGGTATCACATGGCGGAGTCACATCACTGGTCACAAGGGAAGCAGCGGAGAGGATTAATTAACTATGACGGTTAATTATTCATTAAATCCGTCAACAGGCGATGGAGGAGAGGCAAGCAATGGCTGCTGACCTCATGTAGGCCTCAAAATTCAGCTTTGGTCCCCCTTTAATAATGACATAAGGGAATCGCATAAGTAACAATTCCATAATATCAGGGCTTCATTTCCATAGTACCACATATAAGGCTCACTTCGGGGTTCCCACCTCTGGTGTTCATCAATACAGAAGAAGAATAAGACCGCACCAATGCTGATGTCTTTTTCCGGATAATCTTTATTCCATAAACTCGGTTAAAAGGTGTTGTAAAATCAGCGGGTGGAGGAGACCTGGATGCGGCCCCTCACTATGGACGACGGCCGTTTCGCCTGTGATTAGGCTTCCACGGGTCCACATGTGGGGTAAAATCAGCCCTCCCTAAATAGGGTCATGCATCCAGGTGACCTCCCCACATATACAAAAAGTGTGCATGAAGTGTATAATACAATTAAAAGGTACTTTGTGTACATATTTCACGTACCAAAAAATTAAAAACAATCATTGTGAAAAATACAAAAATCGGACAATATTAGAGGTATGAGACATTATAATATTCACAAAAATCAATTCATACATGGTTTATATGCGTAATCAGGATTACAACTTGATTTCACTTATCTGGGATATTTATTCCATTAATTATCCCACCCATTGTCAGGCATATACCATTATTTTACCATGCCCTGTTTTTGTGCAAAAAAAAAAAAAAAAAAAAAAAAATCCTTTACAAAAAGACTGATAAGTCGTTACGGTCATTCATTCCCAATGCGCCCTGTGCTCCATATTTTATAATTAATTTTGCCTCCGTTTGCAACAACAGTTTGTGGTGATCCCCTCCTTGCGATGGGAGTGACACCCTTTCCAAACCGGCAAAATTCAGGACATCAGGGCAGCCATTGTGCGATTCTCGTACATGTGCTATCAATCTTGGGGATCCCTTTCCTGTCTGGATTGAATTATAGTGCTCCTTAAATCGAACATATAGGCATCTGATAGTTTTTCCTATATAAAATCTCCCACAGGGACATACTATTGCATAGACTACAAATTTTGTCTTGCACGATATAAACTGATTGACATAGTGTGTATGTGCACCAATTTTCACAGACTTGCCGGTCAAACGCAGACTACAAAATCTGCATTGGCCACATTTAAAGTTGCCATTAGGAGACTGTTTTTCCAACCATGTGTTTTTGCTGGTTAATCTATTTTTAACCAGCAAGTCCCTCAAATTGTGGCATCTCCTGTAGGAAACTAATGGCTTAGAAGCCGTCATTTTTTTCAATTCAGGATCCCTTTCTAGGATGTGCCAGTTCTCATTAAGCGTTTTTCTTATGATGTCAAACATAGGTCCGAATTTGAAACTAAAGGTGAACCTGTCATTAGTGTTCTTTTCTTTTCTCTTTTTCACCCCTCCTGAGTCGGCTACTGGACAGAGACGATTATCCTCGTTTGCAGATTTTTTAGTTTTTTCATATGCTAGATTGATAATAGTATCGGGATAACCCCGTTGTAAAAATCTATTTTTTAATTCAGAAGCCTGTTCCTCAAAGGTCACACTGGTACTGTTAGTTCTTTTTACCCTCAAAAACTGCGAGTACGGGAGGGCAGTTTTTGTGTGCTGCGGGTGGGCGCTTTCATAATGTAAAACAGAGTTGGAGGCTGTGGGTTTTCTATAAATTTTTGTTGCGATCACTCCATCATTGACCCCAACCTCCACATCCAAAAAACTTATAGTATTGCCTCCAAAGGTAGAGGTAAACGACATGTTCATGGTGTTGGTGGTGTTTAAATAGGAAACAAAATCGGAAAAATCCTTTTCTGTCCCATCCCACACCATGAACATGTCGTCGACATACCTTAAATAGTATTTAATATGCTTCAAGAACGGGTTATTCACTGTATATACATACTTGCCTTCAAATTGTCCCAAAAAAATATTGGCCATGGCACATGATACGGGGGTACCCATTGCAGTACCCCCGCACTGTACATACCACCCGTCTAGAAACATGAAGGCATTTTTTGATAAAACAAATTCCAGCGCTTCACCAACAAAATCACAAAACAAAGGACTTTTGCCACTGCGTGTGACAATGTCCTTTACTGCCTCTACACCCAAAGCCTGTGGAATCCGTGTGTATAGATTATCCACATCAATTGTGGTTAGATTGTATCCCTCCTGCCATGTTACTTCTTTGAGGAGTGACACAAAATCCCCACTGTCTTTAACATAAGACGGAATATGGGACAACAGGGGTCTCAGCAGCCAGTCCAAATAGTGGGAGAGTGGCTCAGTGAGGGAGCCAATCCCCGCCACTATTGGACGTCCAGGAGGATTTTTTTCATTTTTGTGCACTTTTGGTATACAGTACCAGTGTGGTCTCGTAGGGAAAGGCGGGATCAATTTTTCTGCTTGTTTTTTAGAAATCAAACCGAGGATTACATATCTGTCCAAGAGACGTACAAGTTGTTTTTTGTATTCATTAATAGGGTTTGACAATAAGGGTTTATATGTTGTGCGATCTTGTAGCTGTTTTAAGCATTCCTGCAGGTACATATCACGGGACATGAGGACAATGTTGCCCCCTTTGTCCGCTTCGCGGAAGATAGTATCTTCCCATGTGCGCATAGTTTTTACCGCAGCTAATTCACCTGCACTCAAATTCCTACTAACTTGTGGATACCTCAAAGCCTCTACTTTTTTTATAACAGTATCCTGGAACAAATCGATCAAATTCCCATGCACTGTTGGTGGACAAAAATCTGATTTGTTTCCTTTTTTAAATTTCATGGGTTCACACATTATTTCATTTATGTCCACTTCGGACTCCAATGTGGGATCATTCAAGCTCATTAACAGTGTAGCTTCTTTTAATGTGTCAGGGTCAAAAGCCCCTGTCACATCAAAACTCCCATCATTCACCATGCATGGTTGTTCACCTTCAGGAATCAGATTTATATTGTGAGGTATTTGGTTAAAGAATTTGAATAAATGTATTTTCCTTATTGCCTTATAAAGATCCACTCTAAATTCCACAAAATTAAATTCTTCTGGAACACAAAAGCTCAACCCCTTAGACAAAACGGACACCATATCGCTGGTCAGTGAATGCTCCGACAGATTTATTATATTCTTATTCAAAGAGACAAGCAATTGATTATCATTCAATTCCTCCATGACACCATCTTTCGTTTGCGTCCTCTTCCTCTTGTGCCCCTTCCTGCCCCCCCGTCGGATGCGTTTCCTAAAGGGGCAGGAGTGGGAACTGATGAAGAGGTATCTCTTGAAGGACCCGGTACTACCTCTTCAGAGCCACTAGATTCTGAATCGGTAGTCCAATATCCCTTATTTTGTACATGCGATTTTTTCTTATTATACATATATTGATGTTTTTTATATCCCTTGACCTTATCTTTTGTCCAACAAAAGATCTGATTGGTGTCATAATCATGCTTGTCTCTTAAAAATTTTTCTCTTTTTTTATTTTTAATTTCTGTCTGAACATCCATTAGTTTTTTATCCAACTTAGATGTAAATGAGGACCAATAATCCTCAGTCACTCTAGAATGGGTATCCTGTTTTAAATTTTCCAATTCCAAACTCAAATCATTATAATCTTCTATGTTTTTCTTTAAAACTAACTGCAACAGTCTCATAGAGCAATCCAATTGTATGGTTTCCCATTCCTTAACAAAAGTCGCATCCTGATGGAATTGTGATACTGACTTAATAATACGTAAGCCCCTTGGGACTCTGTTGCAATCCACATAGGATTGTAGTGACTGTACCGTCCAAAATAACCGCACCTCTCTTTCAGAGAGGGAATATATTTTCTGTTCCAGGGTTTTTACGCCCATTACCTCTGTGTCCTTTTTCTGATTGCACTCCACAAAAAAGGAAGCCGCATCCGATCGACCCGCTTGAACACCCGAAGTATTAGCCAAGGGCGTATTGGTGCTGTCCATGTTGACTGTATTGTCCGTCATATCCTTTGTATCCCAAATCCAGTAACTCCTTGTTATTATATCCCGGTGGTAGCTGGGTGTGCAATGGACTCCAAAGGTAAATGCAATGATATGAATCCAAGAGAACACAGTCCTGCACCACCCATACACGCCTATCACACCTGGGATCACTGGAGGGTAAGGAGTATAGCACCAGACGTCCTTGTTGGAAGCCGGATCAGCGTGCAGGTCCAAACAGCAAAAGTCAGTTCAGTTCATCAATACAGAAGAAGAATAAGACCGCACCAATGCTGATGTCTTTTTCCGGATAATCTTTATTCCATAAACTCGGTTAAAAGGTGTTGTAAAATCAGCGGGTGGAGGAGACCTGGATGCGGCCCCTCACTATGGACGACGGCCGTTTCGCCTGTGATTAGGCTTCCACGGGTCCACATGTGGGGTAAAATCAGCCCTCCCTAAATAGGGTCATGCATCCAGGTGACCTCCCCACATATACAAAAAGTGTGCATGAAGTGTATAATACAATTAAAAGGTACTTTGTGTA
Source organism: Anomaloglossus baeobatrachus (assembly GCF_048569485.1). Taxonomy (NCBI): domain Eukaryota; kingdom Metazoa; phylum Chordata; class Amphibia; order Anura; family Aromobatidae; genus Anomaloglossus; species Anomaloglossus baeobatrachus. The sequence goes on along the minus strand of NC_134359.1, from coordinate 282,827,969 downwards.
CATATTTCACGTACCAAAAAATTAAAAACAATCATTGTGAAAAATACAAAAATCGGACAATATTAGAGGTATGAGACATTATAATATTCACAAAAATCAATTCATACATGGTTTATATGCGTAATCAGGATTACAACTTGATTTCACTTATCTGGGATATTTATTCCATTAATTATCCCACCCATTGTCAGGCATATACCATTATTTTACCATGCCCTGTTTTTGTGCAAAAAAAAAAAAAAAAAAAAAAAAAAAAAAAAAAAAAAAATCCTTTACAAAAAGACTGATAAGTCGTTACGGTCATTCATTCCCAATGCGCCCTGTGCTCCATATTTTATAATTAATTTTGCCTCCGTTTGCAACAACAGTTTGTGGTGATCCCCTCCTTGCGATGGGAGTGACACCCTTTCCAAACCGGCAAAATTCAGGACATCAGGGCAGCCATTGTGCGATTCTCGTACATGTGCTATCAATCTTGGGGATCCCTTTCCTGTCTGGATTGAATTATAGTGCTCCTTAAATCGAACATATAGGCATCTGATAGTTTTTCCTATATAAAATCTCCCACAGGGACATACTATTGCATAGACTACAAATTTTGTCTTGCACGATATAAACTGATTGACATAGTGTGTATGTGCACCAATTTTCACAGACTTGCCGGTCAAACGCAGACTACAAAATCTGCATTGGCCACATTTAAAGTTGCCATTAGGAGACTGTTTTTCCAACCATGTGTTTTTGCTGGTTAATCTATTTTTAACCAGCAAGTCCCTCAAATTGTGGCATCTCCTGTAGGAAACTAATGGCTTAGAAGCCGTCATTTTTTTCAATTCAGGATCCCTTTCTAGGATGTGCCAGTTCTCATTAAGCGTTTTTCTTATGATGTCAAACATAGGTCCGAATTTGAAACTAAAGGTGAACCTGTCATTAGTGTTCTTTTCTTTTCTCTTTTTCACCCCTCCTGAGTCGGCTACTGGACAGAGACGATTATCCTCGTTTGCAGATTTTTTAGTTTTTTCATATGCTAGATTGATAATAGTATCGGGATAACCCCGTTGTAAAAATCTATTTTTTAATTCAGAAGCCTGTTCCTCAAAGGTCACACTGGTACTGTTAGTTCTTTTTACCCTCAAAAACTGCGAGTACGGGAGGGCAGTTTTTGTGTGCTGCGGGTGGGCGCTTTCATAATGTAAAACAGAGTTGGAGGCTGTGGGTTTTCTATAAATTTTTGTTGCGATCACTCCATCATTGACCCCAACCTCCACATCAATGTTTTACATTATGAAAGCGTAACTGGTAACAGTACCAGTGTGACCTTTGAGGAACAGGCTTCTGAATTAAAAAATAGATTTTTACAACGGGGTTATCCCGATACTATTATCAATCTAGCATATGAAAAAACTAAAAAATCTGCAAACGAGGATAATCGTCTCTGTCCAGTAGCCGACTCAGGAGGGGTGAAAAAGAGAAAAGAAAAGAACACTAATGACAGGTTCACCTTTAGTTTCAAATTCGGACCTATGTTTGACATCATAAGAAAAACGCTTAATGAGAACTGGCACATCCTAGAAAGGGATCCTGAATTGAAAAAAATGACGGCTTCTAAGCCATTAGTTTCCTACAGGAGATGCCACAATTTGAGGGACTTGCTGGTTAAAAATAGATTAACCAGCAAAAACACATGGTTGGAAAAACAGTCTCCTAATGGCAACTTTAAATGTGGCCAATGCAGATTTTGTAGTCTGCGTTTGACCGGCAAGTCTGTGAAAATTGGTGCACATACACACTATGTCAATCAGTTTATATCGTGCAAGACAAAATTTGTAGTCTATGCAATAGTATGTCCCTGTGGGAGATTTTATATAGGAAAAACTATCAGATGCCTATATGTTCGATTTAAGGAGCACTATAATTCAATCCAGACAGGAAAGGGATCCCCAAGATTGATAGCACATGTACGAGAATCGCACAATGGCTGCCCTGATGTCCTGAATTTTGCCGGTTTGGAAAGGGTGTCACTCCCATCGCAAGGAGGGGATCACCACAAACTGTTGTTGCAAACGGAGGCAAAATTAATTATAAAATATGGAGCACAGGGCGCATTGGGAATGAATGACCGTAACGACTTATCAGTCTTTTTGTAAAGGATTTTTTTTTTTTTTTTTTTTTTTGCACAAAAACAGGGCATGGTAAAATAATGGTATATGCCTGACAATGGGTGGGATAATTAATGGAATAAATATCCCAGATAAGTGAAATCAAGTTGTAATCCTGATTACGCATATAAACCATGTATGAATTGATTTTTGTGAATATTATAATGTCTCATACCTCTAATATTGTCCGATTTTTGTATTTTTCACAATGATTGTTTTTAATTTTTTGGTACGTGAAATATGTACACAAAGTACCTTTTAATTGTATTATACACTTCATGCACACTTTTTGTATATGTGGGGAGGTCACCTGGATGCATGACCCTATTTAGGGAGGGCTGATTTTACCCCACATGTGGACCCGTGGAAGCCTAATCACAGGCGAAACGGCCGTCGTCCATAGTGAGGGGCCGCATCCAGGTCTCCTCCACCCGCTGATTTTACAACACCTTTTAACCGAGTTTATGGAATAAAGATTATCCGGAAAAAGACATCAGCATTGGTGCGGTCTTATTCTTCTTCTGTATTGATGAACTGAACTGACTTTTGCTGTTTGGACCTGCACGCTGATCCGGCTTCCAACAAGGACGTCTGGTGCTATACTCCTTACCCTCCAGTGATCCCAGGTGTGATAGGCGTGTATGGGTGGTGCAGGACTGTGTTCTCTTGGATTCATATCATTGCATTTACCTTTGGAGTCCATTGCACACCCAGCTACCACCGGGATATAATAACAAGGAGTTACTGGATTTGGGATACAAAGGATATGACGGACAATACAGTCAACATGGACAGCACCAATACGCCCTTGGCTAATACTTCGGGTGTTCAAGCGGGTCGATCGGATGCGGCTTCCTTTTTTGTGGAGTGCAATCAGAAAAAGGACACAGAGGTAATGGGCGTAAAAACCCTGGAACAGAAAATATATTCCCTCTCTGAAAGAGAGGTGCGGTTATTTTGGACGGTACAGTCACTACAATCCTATGTGGATTGCAACAGAGTCCCAAGGGGCTTACGTATTATTAAGTCAGTATCACAATTCCATCAGGATGCGACTTTTGTTAAGGAATGGGAAACCATACAATTGGATTGCTCTATGAGACTGTTGCAGTTAGTTTTAAAGAAAAACATAGAAGATTATAATGATTTGAGTTTGGAATTGGAAAATTTAAAACAGGATACCCATTCTAGAGTGACTGAGGATTATTGGTCCTCATTTACATCTAAGTTGGATAAAAAACTAATGGATGTTCAGACAGAAATTAAAAATAAAAAAAGAGAAAAATTTTTAAGAGACAAGCATGATTATGACACCAATCAGATCTTTTGTTGGACAAAAGATAAGGTCAAGGGATATAAAAAACATCAATATATGTATAATAAGAAAAAATCGCATGTACAAAATAAGGGATATTGGACTACCGATTCAGAATCTAGTGGCTCTGAAGAGGTAGTACCGGGTCCTTCAAGAGATACCTCTTCATCAGTTCCCACTCCTGCCCCTTTAGGAAACGCATCCGACGGGGGGGCAGGAAGGGGCACAAGAGGAAGAGGACGCAAACGAAAGATGGTGTCATGGAGGAATTGAATGATAATCAATTGCTTGTCTCTTTGAATAAGAATATAATAAATCTGTCGGAGCATTCACTGACCAGCGATATGGTGTCCGTTTTGTCTAAGGGGTTGAGCTTTTGTGTTCCAGAAGAATTTAATTTTGTGGAATTTAGAGTGGATCTTTATAAGGCAATAAGGAAAATACATTTATTCAAATTCTTTAACCAAATGCCTCACAATATAAATCTGATTCCTGAAGGTGAACAACCATGCATGGTGAATGATGGGAGTTTTGATGTGACAGGGGCTTTTGACCCTGACACATTAAAAGAAGCTACACTGTTAATGAGCTTGAATGATCCCACATTGGAGTCCGAAGTGGACATAAATGAAATAATGTGTGAACCCATGAAATTTAAAAAAGGAAACAAATCAGATTTTTGTCCACCAACAGTGCATGGGAATTTGATCGATTTGTTCCAGGATACTGTTATAAAAAAAGTAGAGGCTTTGAGGTATCCACAAGTTAGTAGGAATTTGAGTGCAGGTGAATTAGCTGCGGTAAAAACTATGCGCACATGGGAAGATACTATCTTCCGCGAAGCGGACAAAGGGGGCAACATTGTCCTCATGTCCCGTGATATGTACCTGCAGGAATGCTTAAAACAGCTACAAGATCGCACAACATATAAACCCTTATTGTCAAACCCTATTAATGAATACAAAAAACAACTTGTACATCTCTTGGACAGATATGTAATCCTCGGTTTGATTTCTAAAAAACAAGCAGAAAAATTGATCCCGCCTTTCCCTACGAGACCACACTGGTACTGTATACCAAAAGTGCACAAAAATGAAAAAAATCCTCCTGGACGTCCAATAGTGGCGGGGATTGGCTCCCTCACTGAGCCACTCTCCCACTATTTGGACTGGCTGCTGAGACCCCTGTTGTCCCATATTCCGTCTTATGTTAAAGACAGTGGGGATTTTGTGTCACTCCTCAAAGAAGTAACATGGCAGGAGGGATACAATCTAACCACAATTGATGTGGATAATCTATACACACGGATTCCACAGGCTTTGGGTGTAGAGGCAGTAAAGGACATTGTCACACGCAGTGGCAAAAGTCCTTTGTTTTGTGATTTTGTTGGTGAAGCGCTGGAATTTGTTTTATCAAAAAATGCCTTCATGTTTCTAGACGGGTGGTATGTACAGTGCGGGGGTACTGCAATGGGTACCCCCGTATCATGTGCCATGGCCAATATTTTTTTGGGACAATTTGAAGGCAAGTATGTATATACAGTGAATAACCCGTTCTTGAAGCATATTAAATACTATTTAAGGTATGTCGACGACATGTTCATGGTGTGGGATGGGACAGAAAAGGATTTTTCCGATTTTGTTTCCTATTTAAACACCACCAACACCATGAACATGTCGTTTACCTCTACCTTTGGAGGCAATACTATAAGTTTTTTGGATGTGGAGGTTGGGGTCAATGATGGAGTGATCGCAACAAAAATTTATAGAAAACCCACAGCCTCCAACTCTGTTTTACATTATGAAAGCGCCCACCCGCAGCACACAAAAACTGCCCTCCCGTACTCGCAGTTTTTGAGGGTAAAAAGAACTAACAGTACCAGTGTGACCTTTGAGGAACAGGCTTCTGAATTAAAAAATAGATTTTTACAACGGGGTTATCCCGATACTATTATCAATCTAGCATATGAAAAAACTAAAAAATCTGCAAACGAGGATAATCGTCTCTGTCCAGTAGCCGACTCAGGAGGGGTGAAAAAGAGAAAAGAAAAGAACACTAATGACAGGTTCACCTTTAGTTTCAAATTCGGACCTATGTTTGACATCATAAGAAAAACGCTTAATGAGAACTGGCACATCCTAGAAAGGGATCCTGAATTGAAAAAAATGACGGCTTCTAAGCCATTAGTTTCCTACAGGAGATGCCACAATTTGAGGGACTTGCTGGTTAAAAATAGATTAACCAGCAAAAACACATGGTTGGAAAAACAGTCTCCTAATGGCAACTTTAAATGTGGCCAATGCAGATTTTGTAGTCTGCGTTTGACCGGCAAGTCTGTGAAAATTGGTGCACATACACACTATGTCAATCAGTTTATATCGTGCAAGACAAAATTTGTAGTCTATGCAATAGTATGTCCCTGTGGGAGATTTTATATAGGAAAAACTATCAGATGCCTATATGTTCGATTTAAGGAGCACTATAATTCAATCCAGACAGGAAAGGGATCCCCAAGATTGATAGCACATGTACGAGAATCGCACAATGGCTGCCCTGATGTCCTGAATTTTGCCGGTTTGGAAAGGGTGTCACTCCCATCGCAAGGAGGGGATCACCACAAACTGTTGTTGCAAACGGAGGCAAAATTAATTATAAAATATGGAGCACAGGGCGCATTGGGAATGAATGACCGTAACGACTTATCAGTCTTTTTGTAAAGGATTTTTTTTTTTTTTTTTTTTTTTTTTTTTTTTTTTTTTTTGCACAAAAACAGGGCATGGTAAAATAATGGTATATGCCTGACAATGGGTGGGATAATTAATGGAATAAATATCCCAGATAAGTGAAATCAAGTTGTAATCCTGATTACGCATATAAACCATGTATGAATTGATTTTTGTGAATATTATAATGTCTCATACCTCTAATATTGTCCGATTTTTGTATTTTTCACAATGATTGTTTTTAATTTTTTGGTACGTGAAATATGTACACAAAGTACCTTTTAATTGTATTATACACTTCATGCACACTTTTTGTATATGTGGGGAGGTCACCTGGATGCATGACCCTATTTAGGGAGGGCTGATTTTACCCCACATGTGGACCCGTGGAAGCCTAATCACAGGCGAAACGGCCGTCGTCCATAGTGAGGGGCCGCATCCAGGTCTCCTCCACCCGCTGATTTTACAACACCTTTTAACCGAGTTTATGGAATAAAGATTATCCGGAAAAAGACATCAGCATTGGTGCGGTCTTATTCTTCTTCTGTATTGATGAACTGAACTGACTTTTGCTGTTTGGACCTGCACGCTGATCCGGCTTCCAACAAGGACGTCTGGTGCTATACTCCTTACCCTCCAGTGATCCCAGGTGTGATAGGCGTGTATGGGTGGTGCAGGACTGTGTTCTCTTGGATTCCCACCTCTGGTGTACCTCACAGTGCCCCCCTCCCCCCCAATTGTGAGGGTCACTTTATGGCGCTGCTATGCCATAGTATAGAGCAGTGATAAGGGACAAGGTAGCTGAGGATTTTAAAATGGGAAAAGAAATACAAAGTCTGGTGGACAGTTATTACCACCTGCCTGTGTATTCAGACATAGCGGCCGTAATGGGGTTCATTTCACATGGCAAAAATGGCCGCTACCTAGTAGAGTGGAGGTGAGAGGGCATGGGGGCCGACGGCAGCAAGTAGGGGTCTACTCAGGCACTCATCGGCTTTTCCTGTCACAATCACAAGGTATTCATGTGGTGTAATGGCCGCCAGGATCTCGCTGAAGGTCCTCTTCATCGCCATCTTTGTATTCCTATGAAGCCCAGAATGGGAGATAGTAAGTGTCACTATAAACTACAAGACGGAAGTATAAAGTACAAGTGATCAAACTATCCAAGGGTCAAGTTCGCTGGAGAATTAAAAAATAAAGTAATACTAAAAATAAAATAATAATATTAAAAAATAATAATAAGAAGAATATAGAATAATAATATTACAAATAATAATAATTAAAATAATAAATAAAATAATAATTAAAATAACAATAAATTATAAAATAATAGTAATAGAAAAATAGTAGAAATGATAATTAAAAATAACAATTAAAATAATAATGAAATAATAAAAAATAATAATATAATAGTAATAATATTAAACAGCAATATTAATATAAAAAATAATAAATAAAAATAATAAATAATAATTAAGAGAATAAATAATCATAATAAAAAATATAATAAATAATTAAAATAAAACATAAATACATAACAATAATTTGAACAACATAAAATAATAATTAAAATAATAAATAATAAAATAAAAATACAAATAATTATTAAAATAACAATAAATTACAAAATAATAGTAATAGAATAATAGTAGAAATTATAATTAAAAATAACAATTAAAATAATAATAATGAAATAATAAAAAATAACATAATAGTAATAATATTAAACAAAAATATTAATATAAAAAATAATAAATAAAAATAATAAATAATAATTAAGAGAAGAAATAATAAAATAAAAAATAAATATAATAAATAATAATAATCAATAAAATAAAACATAATAATAAATAACAATAATCTTAATTAACATAAAATAATAACATAATAACAATAGTAGAAAAATAATAATAAAATAATAGAAAAAATAATACATATAATACTTAAAATGAACTATTAAATTAATAATAATGACATGTTAAAAAATAATAATATAATAATAATTAAAATAATATTAATTAAAATAATAACAATAATCCATAATGAAATAATAGCAGAAATAATCATAATAAAAATAAAAATATTAAATACTAATAAAACATAATAATTAAATAATAACAATAATACATAATAATAGTAATAATAATAATGAACATAATACAGAATGCAAATAATAGTCATAATAATAAAAGCAAAATAATGAAAATATTACTACTACTACTACTACTACTACTACTAATAATAATAATAATAATAATAATAATAATAATAATAAAAAAATAGACAAATACAAATTTCAATTACCTCCTTTTATTTCCCAATAGAAAGCAGTGAAAATTTTTTTTTTTGGTATTGCTGTATCTGAAAAAGTGCGATCTATCAAAATAAATAATAATGATAGAGTTATATAAACATTATAAAGAAAAAAAAAAATAAAGTTAAATTGATCCTAGAATTGCTATTTTTAATCACAGCATGTCCTCCACCCCCCCCAAAAAAAAGAGATCAGAATGTCATGAACTCTTTAAAAAGTACAGTTCGCCCTGCAAAAAAAGAAGTCCCCAACACGCCTCCGAGGACAGAAAAATTGAAAATTTAAAGGTCTAAGAAAAAATGGCAACCAAAACTAATTTTTTTTATTCACAAAGACCTGATTTGTTTTCTTTTTAATCATTAATAAATATATAAAATCATAAATACAAGGTAACCATAAAAGTTCGGAAAAATCAATGGCGAAATGACATTTTTTTTTTAACCATTTCACTGCCCTTGTAAACTTTTTTCCCGTCTATTTTATGGTAAAAATGAACGCTATTATTCAAAACTATAACTCGTCCTGCCGAAAATAAGACCTCGCACGTCTGTTGATGGAAAAATAAAAAAAAAACTAGGATAAAAGGAAAGGAAATAAATGAAAATGCGAAATTAAAAAAAAATTTGTTCCGATAGGAAGGGGGAAAAAAGTTATGGAAGAAGGGGAGGAAATAAATGAAAAATGAAGAAGGGGTTAAAACAGACCAAATAGGGGATCAATGTATAATCTATAATCATAGTAATAATATTTTTTTATTTCTATAGCGCCATCATATGCCGCAGCACTTTACAGTTTAAATAGATACTATGAGACATTATTTTTTGGATTTCTGGGAGTCAGGTGACATGGGCACAGCTCTTCCCATAGACTCCGTTTATTTATTTACATTTTCCCCCTACATTCGGTGTTTACAGCTTCTGGCACTTTGCCCTTATCCAACATGGCCGCCCCGCCTCCTTTGCGTCGCGCCGCCGTCACGCTCTCACTCGGCCTTCTCCTTTACGTGCCAGCCCTACGCTCCGTTGTTATGACGACACGGTCGTAAAGTCGCCATTTTGTGCTGTGTTGTTGCCGCCGTGCGCTCGGTCGTTGCGACAGAAGGAGGAGAAGTCCTGGCTGGGATGAGCTCAGAGCTGGAGCCGGGGGAGGGGGACGGCGGGACGGTTCCCTGCGAGCTGCTCACCCCCTGCCTGCCGGTGCGGCCGCTCATCAGCCACTTTAAGGAGGAAGGTGAGGGGGGGAACAGCTGGGGGCCCATATGGTGCCACAACAACAAGCGCACGTGTGAGGAGGGGGCTGTTACCCTCTGTATTAACCCCTGCACCACCAGGACATTTTTTATTTTTGCTCTTTCGGTTTTTCCTCCCCTGTAACTTTTATTGTATCCCCCCCAGAGCTCGGTATTTGTCGCTTTGAACCACTCCATTCACTTTACCGTACGCGACACCCAACTTGTGCACTTTATATTTTATTTTGTGAAACTTTTTTTTTTAGAAAAAAACCCTAAAACTTTGTTGCCTTTTTCCAATGCTGATGGTTTGATGGAGCGGTGCGAGATCTTGTCTGTCGCTGTCATTTATGTCGGTGCCATTTTGGGTCAATAATGTCATTTTGACCCCAGTATATAGGAAACATTGCAGTCTTCTAAATAAGCCTAGCCTGTGGCTTCAGCAGGAGTACCAAGATGGCGGCAGTGGGGGCATTAGAGGCGTCCGGCTTTCCTGCCCCGATATCACTACCGGCATCTAAATGCCACAAACAGAGATTGACTGCAGCATTAAATGGATAAACAGTAGATCGGAGCCAGATCTGCTGATAGTGAGCAATGGTCAGTAATGGGTTAAGTGGCTATAAAATATATATATATATATATATATATTTTGTTTTAATTTTTTCTATCAATAAATCCATTGTTTTATGCCAACCGGACCCCTTGATATTTGCTGGATCATATATATATATATATATATATATATATATATATATATATATATATATATATAATATATATATATAATATATTTTTAATACATTTTATTAGTTCAAAAGTTCAGGGTCACCCAGATTATTGTCTTTTCCGTGAAAAATCATACTTTTTCACACTTTTATTTATAAATGAGTTGCATAATTCCACAGAAAATATTGTCCAGACAGTGACGAGGTTAGAAATAATGATTTTTACATGAAATTATAATTTTCTCTTCACACTTTGCTTTCGGCACAGAATGCTCCTTTGCAGCAATTCCAGCTTTGCAGAGCTTTGGCATTCTAGCTGTTAATTTGCGGAGGTAATCTGGAGATAGCTCCCCCCCCTCCCACTAGTTGGATTGGCTTGATGGACACTTTTTGCACCATACGGTCAAGCTGCTCCCACAACAGCTCAATAGGGTTGAGGTCTGGTGACTGGGCTGGCAACTCCATTAGAGATAGAATACCAGCTGCTGCTTCTCCCCTAAATAGCTCATGGATAATTTGGAGATGTGCTTTGGGTCATTGTCCTGTTGTAGGATGAAATTGGCTCCAATCAAGCGCTGTCCACAGGGTATGGCATGGCGTTGCAAAATGGAGTGATAAAATCCTTATTCAAAATCCCTTTTACCTTGTACAAATCTCCCACTTTACCAGCACCAAAGCAACCCCAGACCATCACATTACCTCCACCATGCTTGACACAAGGCGTCAGGCAGTCTTCAGCATCTTTTCAGTAGTTCTGCATCTCACAAATGTTCTTCTGTGTGATACAAACACCTCACACTTCGATTCGTCTGTCCATGACACTTTTTTCCAGTCTTCCTCTGTCCGCTGTCTGTTCTTTTGCCCATATTAATCTTTTCCTTTTATTAGCCAGTCTCAGATATGGCTTTTTTGTGGCCACTCTGCCCTGAAGGCCGGCATCCCGGAGTCACCTCTTCACTGTAGACGGTGACACTGGCGTTTTGCGGGTACTATTTAATGAAGCTGCCAGGTGAGGACCCGTGAGGCGTGGATTTCTCACACTAGAGCCTCTAATGTCCTTGTCTTGTTGCTCAGTTGTGCAGCGCGGCCTCCACCTTCTTTCTACTCTGGTTAGAGCCTGTTTGTGCTCTCCTCTGAAGGGAGTAGTACACACCGTTGTAGGAAATTCTCAGTTTCTTGGCAATTTCTCGCATGGAATATCCTTCATTTCTAAGAACAAGAATAGACTGTCGAGTTTCACATGAAAGTTCTTTTTTCTGGCCATTTTCAGAGTTTAATGGAAGCAACAAATTTAATTCTCCAGATTCTCAACTAGCTCAAAGGAAGGTCAGTTTTATAGCTTCTCTAATCAGCAAAACTGTTTTCAGCTGTGCTAACATACTTGCACAAGGGTTTTCAAGGGATTTCTAAACATCCATTAGCCTTCTAACACAGCAAACACAATGTAGCATTAGAACACTGGAGGGGTGGTTGTTTGAAATGGGCCTCTATACACCTATGTAGATACTGTATTATAAACCAGACGTTTGCAGCAGAATAGTCATTTACCACATTAACAATGTATAGAGGGGATTTCTGTTTAGTGTTGGCTTCATTGGAAAAATGTGCTTTTCTATCAACAATTAGGAAATACCTAAGTGACCCTAAACTTTTGTGTGTGTGTGTGTGTGTGTGTAAAATATATAAATATATTATATACTTTTTTTGTTTTTCTCTACACATACTCTACTTAGCCAATTAATGATCTATGACGAGACTTGTGGTCCAGTACATTTATTTATTTTATTCTGATGGGACACTACAACTCCCAGCATTTCCTGTAGGCTGTGTAGTAGGTACAAGGTCTGTGTTGTCAGCGTCTTTAAGTCCCGGCTTAGTTCCCATTTCTATCTGCATTTCTTTTTTTTTTTTTTTTCTTCCTTCTGCTTTCTCTTTACAGTAGGAGGCTATATATATTTGTATTATATTATTATATTATATTTCTGCTAAGTCTTTGGCTTTACCCAGAAAGAAGCGAGATAGGATGATGAAACTTTCCATTTATTCCCCATACTCTCCACTGATGTCCACACTTCTTACATCGGTATTCCTGGTTCTGTAAGCCTAGCAAAAAGAAGGATTTGGGTTGTACCTCAAACAAAGCATCTGTAGTAGTCATGGCATCAGAAATGGTGTGAAATTTGGTACCTTGAGGTGTTTCTTCAGGTTTGGAAACAGATGATAGTTGGCAGGAGGTAGATCTGGTGAAAAAGGTGGGTGGTCAACCAGCTGGAAACCCAGCTCTGCCGATTTTGCCGTGGTTGCTTGTGCAGTGTGAGCGGAGGCGTTGTCTTGCAGGAACAAAATTCCTTTGGACAGCTTGCCACACCTTTTGGCCTTCAGAGCTGCCTTCAATTGGTCCAAACATTCAATGTAATACCTTGCATTGATGGTGGAACCCTTTTGAAGGTAGTTCACTAGCAGCACGCCCTCCTTATCCCAGAACACAGACGCCATCACCTTAGTGGCTGATTTTTGCACCCTGAGCTTCTTTGGACGAGGGGAACCACTGTGCCTCCACTCTTTTGACTGCTCCTTGTTTTCAGGGTCATACAAATATATCCAGGCCTCATCCATGGTGACCGGTCCATCCAGAAAGTTCTTATCATCTGGAAACGCTGACAAATGAACCGGGAAGTTGTCACTCGCTACTTCTCTGATCTGTTGTCAAACATTTGGGGACCCACTTTACAGAAGCTTCCTCATGTCCAAATGTTCATGGATAATGACACAAACACGTTCCCGGGAAATCCCCATGATGTCTGCTATTGCTTTATCTGAAATTCGTGTGTTCTCCGGTATGAGGTTGTGCACAGCATGACGATCTCCGGAACAACAACCACACTCGGTCATCGAGGACGTTCCTCATCATTGGGGCTGAAGGGGCCCGATTTACATTTGGCAACCCAGTTCTTAACTGTGGAATATGAAGGGCACTGATCCCCCAATGTCTGCGACATATCACCATGAATATCCTCTGCAGACTTTCCTTGCAGAAACAAGAATTGTATCCCTCCTCTGCTCTTAGCTGCTGTGAATATCGCATTAGACTCCGCTATTTTGTTTTCCTGCGTGCATAGAACACTGTTGCCATAAGCAATAAACACAAAATTATGAAAACCTTCGTTACCATAGAAACAAAAAAAAAATCACAAAGCCAAAGACTTATCAGCAGCCCCTCGTAATATCTCTCTAGCATATTTTTTAATTACATTTTTTTTTCTCACCCCCCTCAGTGGTCTTGAATGTGCGATTTTTTTTTTTTTTTTTTTTTTTTTTTTTTTTTTTTTTTTTTTTTTTTTTTTTTTTTTTTTGACAGCACTTAAACTACATACTGCTATAATATATAGTGAAAATTGCAGTCAACTCCTATAAAGCTCGGCCTGGTCCACAGGAGTACAACTGCTGCCCTGTAGAGAGCTCAGCTCCGGAGTCCACATCTTACCTACACATAATTTGTGCATTAAAGGGGTAAAAATGATTTGTTTACTTATGTATAGAATATTTATTTTTTTTTCCTTTGTAATTCAGTTTTGTAGGCATTTAGCACAGTTTGCCTTTTTTCAGCCTCTTGTGTTGCACTGTACATCGCTGTCTGCAGAATCAAAGTAAATCAGAATCTGTCTGAGGTCGGTCTGACGGGAGAGTTTGTAACTCTTTAGGCTATGTGCGCACATAGCCTTAGTCTGTCTCAAGCTCAAACATTGGTATGCTCTGTAGTCTTAACCAAGTAAACTCCTGTAAGCTCACTGACTGATTCTTAGTTGGCTCCTCCTGCAGCCAGCTTTGGTGTCTTCGTTCTCCCCCGATGCTGGTGTACTTGCAGCAGACGAGAGAGCGCAGTACAGAGCGGCGGTGCTACTGTCAATCCTCAGGAGTCAGAGGAGCCGTGCATGGCTGAAGATAGGTAGGGTGACAGATATTTCCCTTCTACCGATTTGTCCCCCTACCTACAGTACAGACCAAAAGTTTGGACACACCTCATTCAAAGAGTTTTCTTTATTTTCATGACTCTGAAAATGTGTAGATTCACATTGAAGGCATCAAAACTATGAATATATGGAATGAAATACTTAAAGTGTGAAACGACTGAAAATATGTCTTATATTCTAGGTTCTTCACAGTAGCCGCCTTTTGCTTTGATTACTGCTTTGCACACTCTTGGCATTCTCTTGATGAGCTTCAAGAGGTAGTCACCGGAAATGAATTTCCAACAGTCTTGAAGGAGTTCCCAGAGATGCTTAGCACTTGTTGGCCCTTTTGCCTTCACTCTGCGGTCCAGCTCACCCCAAGCCATCTCGATTGGGTTCAGGTCTGGTGACTGTGGAGGCCAGGTCATCTGGTGTAGCACCCCATCACTCTCCTTCTTAGTCAAATAGCCCTTACACAGCCTGGAGGTGTGTTGAGGGTCATTGTCCTGTTGAAAAATAAATCATGGTCCAACTAAACGCAAACCGGATGGAATAGCACGCCGCTGCAAGATGCTGTGGTAGCCATGCTGGTTCTGTATGCCTTCAATTTTGAATAAATCCCCAACAGTGTCACCAGCAAAGCACCCCCACACCATCACACCTCCTCCTCCATGCTTCACGGTGGGAACCAGCCATGTAGAGTCCATCCATTCACCTTTTCTACAAAGACACGGTGGTTGGATCCAAAGATCTCACATTTGGACTCCTCAGACCAAAGCACAGATTTCCACTGGTCTAATGTCCATTCCTTGTGTTTTTTAGCCCAAACAAGTCTCTTCTGCTTGTCGCCTGTCCTTAGCAGTGGTTTCCTAGCAGCTATTTTACCATGAAGGCTGCGGCACAAAGTCTCCTCTTAACAGTTGTTCTAGAGATGAGAAGGTGTGTCCAAACATTTGGTCTATACTGTATCTGTCCCCCTACCTATCTTCCACCCACCTATCTCCTTATACAAATTAGATTAGATTGTACAATAGGCCGAGGTATTTGTGTCTTTGCAGCTTGTGCTGCGCTGACTGAATGTTATTGTCCCCTGACTATTATCACCGGTATTATCCTGCCTATCTAGGCCGCTGCAGTACAATAGAACTGTCATTCATCCAGTGCCGGCAGCGCTGATGGGCATAGGAGGGGTCGGCCTGCACCCGGCGAGGAGTCACTGACAATCTATGTTTAAGCAGATGGAATCGGCAGGGTCCGGCCCCACAGAGACCCCCATCTGGTGCTCCAGAGACCCCCCCCATCTGGTGCTCCAGAGACCCCCCCCCCCATCTGGTGCTCCAGAGACCCCCCCCCCATCTGGTGCTCCAGAGACCCCCCCCCCCATCTGGTGCTCCAGAGACCCCCCCCCCATCTGGTGCTCCAGAGACCCCCCCCCCATCTGGTGCTCCAGAGACCCCCCCCCCATCTGGTGCTCCAGAGACCCCCCCCCCCATCTGGTGCTCCAGAGACCCCCCCCCCATCTGGTGCTCCAGAGACCCCCCCCCCCCCCCATATCTGGTGCTTCAGAGACACCCCCCCCCCATATCTGGTGCTTCAGAGACACCCCCCCCCCCCCCATCTGGTGCTCCAGAGACACCCCCCCCATCTGGTGCTCCAGAGACACCCCCCCCCCCATCTGGTGCTCCAGAGACACCCCCCCCCCCATCTGGTGCTCCAGAGACACCCCCCCCCCCATCTGGTGCTCCAGAGACACCCCCCCCCCCCCCATCTGGTGCTCCAGAGACACCCCCCCCATCTGGTGCTCCAGAGACCCCCCCCCCATCTGGTGCTCCAGAGACCCCCCCCCCCCATCTGGTGCTCCAGAGACCCCCCCCCCCCCCATCTGGTGCTCCAGAGACCCCCCCCCCCATCTGGTGCTCCAGAGACCCCCCCCCCCCCCATCTGGTGCTCCAGAGACCCCCCCCCCCCATCTGGTGCTCCAGAGACCCCCCCCCCCCCCATCTGGTGCTCCAGAGACCCCCCCCCCCCCCATCTGGTGCTCCAGAGACCCCCCCCCCCATCTGGTTGCTCCAGAGACCCCCCCCCATCTGGTGCTCCAGAGACACCCCCCCCCCCATCTGGTGCTCCAGAGACCCCCCCCCCCCATCTGGTGCTCCAGAGACCCCCCCCCCCATCTGGTGCTCCAGAGACCCCCCCCCCATCTGGTGCTCCAGAGACCCCCCCCCCCATCTGGTGCTCCAGAGACCCCCCCCCCCCATCTGGTGCTCCAGAGACCCCCCCCCCCATCTGGTGCTCCAGAGACCCCCCCCCCCCATCTGGTGCTCCAGAGACCCCCCCCCATCTGGTGCTCCAGAGACCCCCCCCCCATCTGGTGCTCCAGAGACCCCCCCCCCCCCATCTGGTGCTCCAGAGACCCCCCCCCCCCATCTGGTGCTCCAGAGACCCCCCCCCATCTGGTGCTCCAGAGACCCCCCCCATCTGGTGCTCCAGAGACCCCCCCCCCCCCCCCATCTGGTGCTCCAGAGACCCCCCCCCCCCATCTGGTGCTCCAGACACACCCCCCCCCCCCCCATATCTGGTGCTTCAGAGACCCCCCCCCATCTGGTGCTCCAGAGACCCCCCCCCCCCCATCTGGTGCTCCAGAGACCCCCCCCCCCCCATCTGGTGCTCCAGAGACCCCCCCCCCATCTGGTGCTCCAGAGACACCCCCCCCCCCCCATATCTGGTGCTTCAGAGACACCCCCCCCATATCTGGTGCTTCAGAGACACCCCCCCCCCCCCCCATCTGGTGCTCCAGAGACACCCCCCCCCCCATCTGGTGCTCCAGAGACCCCCCCCCCCCATCTGGTGCTCCAGAGACCCCCCCCCCCCCATCTGGTGCTCCAGAGACCCCCCCCCCCCATCTGGTGCTCCAGAGACCCCCCCCCCCCCCCCATCTGGTGCTCCAGAGACCCCCCCCCCATCTGGTGCTCCAGAGACCCCCCCCCCATCTGGTGCTCCAGAGACCCCCCCCCCCCCCCCCCATCTGGTGCTCCAGAGACCCCCCCCCCCATCTGGTGCTCCAGAGACCCCCCCCCCCCCATCTGGTGCTCCAGAGACCCCCCCCCCCCCCATCTGGTGCTCCAGAGACCCCCCCCCCCCATCTGGTGCTCCAGAGACCCCCCCCCCCCCATCTGGTGCTCCAGAGACCCCCCCCCCCCCATCTGGTGCTCCAGAGACCCCCCCCCCCCCATCTGGTGCTCCAGAGACCCCCCCCCCCCCCCCATCTGGTGCTCCAGAGGCCCCCCCATCTGGTGCTCCAGAGACCCCCCCCCCCCCCAATCTGGTGCTCCAGAGACCCCCCCCCATATCTGGTGCTCCAGAGACACCCCCCCCCCCCAATCTGGTGCTCCAGAGACACCCCCCCCCATCTGGTGCTCCAGAGACACCCCCCCCCCCCCCCCCATCTGGTGCTCCAGAGACACCCCCCCCCCCCCCCCCCCATCTGGTGCTCCAGAGACCCCCCCCCCATCTGGTGCTCCAGAGACACCCCCCCCCCCATCATCTGGTGCTCCAGAGACACCCCCCCCCCCCCCATCATCTGGTGCTCCAGAGACACCCCCCCCCTATTCTGTT
Source organism: Anomaloglossus baeobatrachus (assembly GCF_048569485.1). Taxonomy (NCBI): domain Eukaryota; kingdom Metazoa; phylum Chordata; class Amphibia; order Anura; family Aromobatidae; genus Anomaloglossus; species Anomaloglossus baeobatrachus. The sequence continues at coordinate 282,809,937 of NC_134359.1, read as the reverse complement.
TTCATGTGTTTTGATTCAGCATTGTATCTATGATTCGTCTCCTATAATGACTGTGTCCTTTGCTTTTCTTGCCTGTTGCAGATGAGGACGTGCATCGATGTGGTCGCTGTCAGGCTGAATTCACGAGCCTGGAAGAGTTTGTCCAGCACAAGATACAAAAATGTTGCCAGTCGGACCTGGATGAAAGCTTCGAGTCTTCCATGTCCGTCCTCAGCAGCCAAGAGGTAAACGACCTTCCTTCTGTAGATGTATCTCATCCAGGAAGACTCCTCTTATCCAGGACACATTAATGATAGATTTTCATTCACTGGACGTGTTTTTTTGACAAAATAATGTAGTTTTGGGTGATGATCGCAAAGACGTTTTACTACAGTTAAAGGGAAAGTCGGAAGAAGCCATCGATGTCAGTGGATTCGGCCGATTTTCTAATTGGGTTTGGGAACCACCCACCTCCCAAGTTTCTGACAGGTTCCGTTTAAGGGACTTCTGTCAGCACAGGATGACTGTTCAAACCAAGCACAGGCACTCGTGCATTATGGTGGGGTCAAACATTTACACACATTCCCATCTGCTTTATTTCCCTCTAACTTCACCCCTCCCTCTCTTCTTTGACAGCTCTGGCTTCATACAGCCAGAGAAGGTGAAGATCAATGGAAAACAAGCAGCTGCGAAGGTTATTTAAACAATTGTCCCCATCATGATGCACGAACGCCTGTGCTTGGTTTGAACAGTCATTCTGTACAGACATTAAGCTGGTCACACACATTACATGACTTTCGACCGAACAATGCTTTGGCAGATTGTTTGGCTGTCGGCCATCTTTATCAGCTCTCCTATACACAGGAGCGCTCAGCCAAAAGAGTTGTGTATGAGAAAGCTGTCAACGGACAACAAATGGATCTGAATTCAAAAATTACTCACCCCGTCCTGTACAATGACTGATGACACAGAATCACCATTCACAAAATGTGATGTCACAGCTCACCTCCTCCTGTAAAATGACTGATAACACCTCTATAGACAGTAAATAACACAGGATCTATCATTCACAGTAGGTGATGTCACAGCTCACCACCTCCTCCTTCTGCAGAGTGACTGATAACACCTCTATTTATAAGAGACCTTACAGGATCCACCATTCACAATAGGTTGTCACAGCTCACCTTCTCCCCCTCCTGTATGAGTGATACGCTCTTATTTATATTTATATATATATGTGCCTACAAGTAGTATTCAACCCCCTGCAGATTTAGCAGGTTGGATAAGATGCAAATAAGTTAGAGCCTGCAAACTTCAAACAAGAGCAGGATTTATTAACAGATGCATAAATCTTACAAACCAACAAGTTATGTTGCTCAGTTAAATTTTAATACATTTTCAACATAAAAGTGTGGGTCAATTATTATTCAACCCCTAGGTTTAATATTTTGTGGAATAACCCTTGTTTGCAATTGCAGCTAATAATCGTCTTTTATAAGACCTGATCAGGCCGGCACAGGTCTCTGGAGTTATCTTGGCCCACTCCTCCATGCAGATCTTCTCCAAGTTATCTAGGTTCTTTGGGTGTCTCATGTTGACTTAAATCTTGAGCTCCTTCCACAAGTTTTCAATTGGGTTAAGGTCAGGAGACTGACTAGGCCACTGCAACACCTTGATTTTTTCCCTCTTGAACCAGGCCTTGGTTTTCTTGGCTGTGTGCTTTGGGTCGTTGTCTTGTTGGAAGATGAAATGACGACCCATCTTAAGATCCTTGATGGAGGAGCGGAGGTTCTTGGCCAAAATCTCCAGGTAGGCCGTGCTATCCATCTTCCCATGGATGCGCACCAGATGGCCAGGCCCCTTGGCTGAGAAACAGCCCCACAGCATGATGCTGCCACCACCATGCTTGACTGTAGGGATGGTATTCTTGGGGTCGTATGCAGTGCCATCCAGTCTCCAAACGTCACGTGTGTGGTTGGCACCAAAGATCTCGATCTTGGTCTCATCAGACCAGAGAACCTTGAACCAGTCTGTCTCAGAGTCCTCCAAGTGATCAATGAGCAAACTGTAGACGAGCCTTGACATGACGCTTTGAAAGTAAAGGTACCTTACGGGCTCGTCTGGAACGGAGACCATTGCGGTGGAGTACGTTACTTATGGTATTGACTGAAACCAATGTCCCCACTGCCATGAGATCTTCCCGGAGCTCCTTCCTTGTTGTCCTTGGGTAGCCTTGACTCTTCGGACAAGCCTGGCCTCGGCACGGGTGGGAACTTTCAAAGGCTGTCCAGGCCGTGGAAGGCTAACAGTAGTTCCATAAGCCTTCCACTTCCGGATGATGCTCCCAACAGTGGAGACAGGTAGGCCCAACTCCTTGGAAAGGGTTTTGTACCCCTTGCCAGCCTTGTGACCCTCCACGATCTTGTCTCTGATGGCCTTGAAATGCTCCTTTGTCTTTCCCATGTTGACCAAGTATGAGTGCTGTTCACAAGTTTGGGGAGGGTCTTAATTAGTCAGAAAAGGCTGGAAAAAGAGATAATTAATCCAAACATGTGAAGCTCATTGTTCTTTGTGCCTGAAATACTTCTTAATACTTTAGGGGAACCAAACAGAATTCTGGTGGTTTGAGGGGTTGAATAATAAATGACCCTCTGAATAAACTTTTCACAATTTAAAAAAAAAGAAATAACATTCTTTTATTTGTCGCTCCATTGGGAGACCCAGACAATTGGGTGTATAGCTTCTGCCTCCGGAGGCCACACAAAGTATTACACTTTAAAAAGTGTAACCCCTCCCCTCTGCCTATACACCCTCCCGTGCATCACGGGCTCCTCAGTTTTATGCTTTGTGTGGAAGGAGGCACACATCCACTCATGCATTCTCATTTTAGTTACATCGCTCCGTAGAGTGTCGGAGCTTGCAGCGCTGTCATGCAAAGCCCCTTCCTGGTTTTTCACCAGGATAAGGTGGTTCTGCGTCCGGTCCCGGAATTTCTCCCTAAGGTGGTATCCCCTTTTCATCTCAATCAGGATATCTCCTTACCTTCATTTTGCCCTCATCCAATTCACCAATGTGAAAAGGATTTGCACTCATTAGATCTGGTGAGAGCACTCCGGCGCTACGTGTCTCGCACGGCGCCCCTGCGTCGTTCAGAGGCCCTCTTTGTCCTTGTCGCTGGCCAGCGTAAGGGTTCGCAGGCTTCCAAGTCAACCTTGGCTCGGTGGATCAAGGAACCGATTCTTGAAGCCTACCGTTCTTCTGGGCTTCCGCTTCCTTCGGGGCTGAAAGCCCATTCTACCAGAGCTGTAGGTGCGTCCTGGGCATTGCGACACCGGGCTACGGCTCAGCAGGTGTGTCAGGCGGCTACCTGGTCTAGTCTGCACACTTTCACGAAACACTATCAGGTGCATGCCTATGCTTCAGCAGACGCCAGTCTAGGTAGGCGAGTCCTTCAGGCGGCGGTTGCCCACCTGTAAGAGGGGGTCGTTTTCGGCTCTTTTTTATCGAGGTATTCTTTTACCCACCCAGGGACTGCTCTTGGACGTCCCAATTGTCTGGGTCTCCCAATGGAGCGACAAAGAAGGGAATTTTGTTTACTTACCGTAAATTCCTTTTCTTCTAGCTCCTATTGGGAGACCCAGCACCCGCCCCTGTGCCCTTTGGGCTGGTTGTTCTTTTGTGTACACATGTTGTTCATGTTGAATTGTTCTTTTAGTTCATGGTCTTCAGTTCTGCGAACATCCTTCGGATTGAATTTACCTTAGACCAATTTATAAGTTTCCTCCTTCCTGCTTTTGCACCAAAACTGAGGAGCCCGTGATCCACGGAGGGTGTATAGGCAGAAGCTATACACCCAATTGTCTGGGTCTCCCAATAGGAGCTAGAAGAAAAGGAATTTACGGTAAGTAAACAAAATTCCCTTCTTTTGCTGCATTTCACACTCCAGGCTGATCTACAGTCTAAATGTTACAATGCCAAGTTAATTCCGAATGTGTAAATCTGCAGGGGGTTGAATACTACTTGTAGGCCTGTATATGTATATGTATATGTATATATCTATATCTATATCTATATCTATATATCTATATCTTTATCGTTCCTATGGGAGACCCAGACAGTGGGTGTTGAGCTTCTGCCTCCGGAGGACACACAAAGTACTACACTTAAAAGTGTAGCTCCTCCCTCTGAGTTTATACACCCCCTGGAGACCAGATCTAGCCAGTTTATCGCTGTGACCAAGCCCAGGGCCTGTCCTGACAAACTCTTCCAAAGCGTGGTTCTGATGACCATTTTCCCTTCCCACCTGAGGTGGTCAAGGAGTGGGCTCATTCCCCAAAGGTAGACCCTCGGTGTCTAGACTCTCAGCCCGGACCGTTGTGTCGGTGGCTGATGGCACCTCTCTTAAGGATTCCACTGACCGCCAGATTGACCTTCTGGCCAAATCTGTGTATGAAGCTGCGGGGCCGAGTTTTCCCCGACTTTTGCAGCAGTGTGGGCTCTCAAAGCCATCTCTGCTTCTCTAGAGGGGATGCATTCCCTCGCCAGGGAATCTATGCCCGAAATGGTTGCCTTAACTTCCCAAGCTTCAGCTTTTTCATCCTATGCCATGTCTGCCATGCTAGAGGCTTCTCACCACACTGCGGTGGCTTCGGCTAATTCCCTCGCTATCCGCAGGATCTTGTGGCTTTGAGAGTGGAAGGCAGATGCTTCTTCTAAGAAGTACCTTGCTGGACTCCCTTTTGCTGGGTCCAGGCTGTTCGGAGAACAGCTGGATGAAATTATTAAGGAAGCTACTGGCGGGAAGAGTACTTCCATGCCACAAACCAAAACCAGGAAACCTGTCCAGGGCAGGAATCAGTCGAGGTTTCGTTCCTTTCGTTCCTCCAACTGGTCGTCCTCTAAGCCCTCGGCCTCGTCCGCTAACTCAGCCAAGGACCAGAAATCCACTGGCGCCCAAAGCACGTCCACAAAAGACCGCAGGAAGTGCTGCCGCCAAGGCAGCGTCCTCGTGACTATCCGCCCGCTCCAGCAACATCCTTAGTCGGTGTATAAACCTACATTAGACCTGCATAACCATGTAGTACATCAGAGAAACACTTTACACCAAAATTTCAAACAAGTGTATAAATTTTATTAACATGATATCAAAACAACATATATCACATGATTTAGAGATGGATATCAAAAAACACAGTATAAAATCATTACCCCTTAAAAACACAGACAAAAATCCTGGGACAGTGTGGTATTTGATTTTTTGTATAAAAAAGTGGTCAAAAAAGGGTTAAATATATGCCTACATCAAAATTTTGCAACAGAGATGATATCATAAGACCAACAGTATACTGTGAAAGGACATATGAATATTATCCAAAAGTTGTCCGGGATAATCATGCAAAATTTGGTACTCCAGCTAACCCTAGAGAGTGTTTGGTAATTAATTTAGCACACCATGCAGATGCATGTGAGTTGTGCACATAAAGAGCCACTTTGGGTTTCCAAAAATTCAGAGCATGCATTTGTTACACAGGAATCATTATATGCACCCCAAGAATAAAGGTTAATTCATAAAGCCAATGGTATGATATACTGTGGCAAACCCAGAGGGGGTACATAAATAAATCACAAGACAAGATTAAATAGTGCATACATTGCCATGCCATACAAATACATAGATATTGAAAAAACCCTTTCATGTAACACAATTCAAAGCACAAAATTCTGCAATGATTTAGAGCCATTTTCCAAATAATAATATGCCAGTTTTCACATCAATAGGTATACCCCAAGAGAACCCGATCATGTCCTCATACCACCCATATAGGGAAGAGGAGGGAGAGGGGGGGATGGAAAACCAGATTCAATGGTTGCTGGAGAGATTAAAAGGCTATTTAGGACCACTACCTGTAGGACCACACTGCCCAGCACCTCTACGCGCGTTTCACACTCCGCTTCGTCAGGAGGTGCTGTGACAGGGAGATGGTCATCTTTTTATGGTGCCAGACTCACCTGAGACCCATCAGTGACGCGCAGCGTGCGGCGACGGCCATGCCGCCCACTCCAGCCGGCGTCCCGGAAGCCGCATTGCGCATGCGCGCTAGCCGCTTCACTCATTGGGCGCCGGCTGAAGGGGAGGGACAGACACCGACACACGCAGCGCGTACAGGTAACAGTGAGTATGGCGCCATCTTGAGTGAGGGCAGAGACGCTGGCAAGCAGTGTGAATGTAGAAATCCTATACATATTATACTCAAATCGTATTTAGATGGACAGAAAGACGGTGTTATAAAGTTCACGCAATTTGAGTCGGTGGAGACAGTGTAATCCAAAAGATTATGGGGAATGCATCGCATAGAAACATCAATTATTTAAACCTATAACGAGGAGAATGATAAATCTTTGCCCTATGGTGATTTCATGCGATGCATAGCCACAATCCAATAACTCATCATGCGGACCACACGGGACAGAGTGGTCCTTAGTCGGTGGCAGGCTCTCCCACTTTGGCGATGCGTGGTTTCGACACGTCTCCGATCAGTGGGTGCGGGATATCATCTCCCACGGCTACAGGATAGAATTCTCTTCCAGCCCGCCAAACAGATTTTTTCTGTCCACTCCCCCCTGCTCCAAGGCCGCCGCCTTCTCACAGGCCATGGCATCCTTGCAGGCCAACGGAGTAATTGTACCGGTTCCCGCCCGGGAACGGTTCAGAGGTTTCTACTCAAATCTCTTCCTAGTCCCCAAAAAGGAAGGTTCCTTCCGGCCCATCCTGGATCTCAAGCTTCCCAACAAGCATGTTCGGGTGCGGCATTTTCGCATGGAGTCTCTGCGATCAGTCATTGCCTCAATGACCCAAGGGGATTTCCTGGCATCCATCGACATCAGAGATGCCTATCTGCATGTGCCAATTGCAGTGTCACATCAGCGTTTGTTACGTTTTGCAATCGGAGAGGAACATTTCTTTTTCGCTCTATTGGGAGACCCAGACAATTGGGTGTATAGGCTATGCCTCCGGAGGCCGCACAAAGTACTACACTTAAAAGTGTTAGGCCCCTCCCCTTCTGCCAATACACCCCCCGTGCTCCCACGGGCTGCTCAGTTTTTTGCTTTGTGCGAAGGAGGTCAGAAGGTCAGACACGCACAGCACAGCTCCACAGATTAGTCAGCAGCAGCTGCTGACTATGTCGGATGGAAGAAAAGTGGGCCCATATAGGGCCCCCAGCATGCTCCCTTCTCACCCCACTCTTGTCGGCGGTGTTGTTAAGGTTGAGGTATCCATTGCGGGTACGGAGGCTGGAGCCCACATGCTGCTTTCCTTCCCCATCCCCCTCTGGGCTCTGGGTGAAGTGGGATCTTACCGGTCTCCAGGCACTGAGACCGTGCTCCATCCACAACTCCTGTGGAGCCTGATGGATAGGAGCCGAGTATCGTTCAGGGACATGGCCCTGCATCTTGGAGGTTCTCTGTATCCCTGTGGGGACCGCGCACGGCATCACCTCAGCTTTGCTGGGTGTGCTAGTGCACCGGGGACCGCGGCGCTGACCGGGTCCTATATGTGCCATTACACACTCAGCGTCGCTGAGTGTGTTTATATGTAAGGGCTACCGCACTAACCGCCGCTGCCATGGGACACTGCGGCGCGGCTGGGACTTGTAGTTCGCCGGGGACTTTCACGCCGGCCGCGCTTTTACGGCGGCCGCGTTTATTACTAGAGTCCCCGGCTTCCTTGCGGCCTAGTTTACTTTTCTCCCGCCCTCAGCCCTGACAGGCAGGGGGAAGGGCGGGACGCTGCACGGAGCGAGCAGCTCTGAGGGCTGGAGTATGATTTACATACTCCACCCCCCTCACTGTGCACGGTGTGAGCACCAGTTCGCGCTCTTTTCTCGGCCACGCCCACAGCTCCCTCATCTCGTCAGGACGCCGCAGCCATTCCTGTCAGCTCCACCGACGCTGCAGAAGAGGGACAAGTCCTGGGAGACCCAGACATGCACTTCCTGGGGAAGATGGTGGCAGCAATGGAAGCAGTCCCTTTCGCGCAGTTTCACCTGCGTCCTCTTCAATGGGACATCCTACGCAAATGGGACAGGAAGCCGACGTCCCTCGACAGGACCGTCTCCCTCTCTCAGGCGACCAAAGCTTCCCTTCGGTGGTGGCTTCTTCCCACTTCATTGTCGAAGGGGAAATCCTTCCTACCCCCATCCTGGGAAGTAGTCACGACGGACGCAAGTCTGTCAAGGTGGGGAGCGGTTTTTTCTCCACCACAGGACTCGGGGTACGTGGACCCGGCAAGAGTCCTCGCTTCAGATCAATGTTCTGGAAATTCGGGCAGTGTATCTTGCCCTGAAAGCGTTCCAGCAGTGGCTGGAAGGCAAGCAGATCCGAATTCAGTCGGACAATTCTACAGCGGTGGCATACATCAACCACCAAGGCGGCACACGCAGTCGACAAGCCTTCCAGGAAGTCCGGCGGATTTTGATGGGGTGGAAGCCACGGCCTCCACCATATCCGCAGTTCACATCCCAGGCGTGGAAAACTGGGAAGCAGATTATCTCAGTCGCCAGGGCATGGACGCAGGGGAATGGTCCCTTCACCCGGACGTGTTTCAGGAGATCTGTTGCCGCTGGGGGGTGCCGGACGTCGACCTCATGGCGTCCCGGCACAACAACAAGGTACCAACGTTCATGGCACGGTCTCAAGATCCCAGAGCTCTGGCGGCAGACGCCTTAGTTCAGGATTGGTCGCAGTTTCAGCTCCCTTATGTGTTTCCTCCGCTGGCACTGTTGCCCAGAGTGTTACGCAAGATCAGGGCCGACTGCCGCCGCGTCATCCTCGTCGCTCCAGACTGGCCGAGGAGGTCGTGGTACCCGGATCTGTGGCATCTCACGGTCGGCCAACCGTGGGCACTACCAGACCGACCAGACTTGCTGTCTCAAGGGCCGTTTTTCCATCTGAATTCTGCGGCCCTCAACCTGACTGTGTGGCCATTGAGTCCTGGATCCTAGCGTCTTCAGGGTTATCTCAAGACGTCATTGCCACTATGAGACAGGCTAGGAAACCAACGTCCGCCAAGATTTATCACAGGACGTGAAAAATTTTCCTGTCGTGGTGCTCTGCTCAGGGTTTTTCTCCCTGGCCATTTGCATTACCTACTTTTCTGTCCTTCCTTCAATCTGGACTGGAAAAGGGTTTGTCGCTCGGTTCCCTTAAGGGACAAGTTTCAGCGCTCTCTGTGTTTTTCCAGAAGCGCCTAGCTAGACTTCCACAGGTACGCACGTTCCTGCAGGGGGTTTGTCACATCGTTCCACCTTACAAGCGGCCGTTAGAACCCTGGGATCTGAACAGGGTGCTGATGGTTCTTCAGAAACCACCATTCGAGCCAATGAGATATCTCCCTCTCACGACTTTCGCAGAAAGTGGTTTTTCTAGTAGCAGTCACTTCTCTTCGGAGAGTGTCTGAGCTAGCAGCGTTGTCGTGCAAAGCCCCTTTTCTGGTTTTTCACCAGGACAAGGTGGTTCTACGTCCGGTTCCGGAATTTCTCCCTAAGGTGGTATCCCCCTTTCATCTCAATCAGGATATTTCCTTACCCTCTTTTTATCCTCATCCAGTTCACCAATGTGAAAAGGATTTGCACTTGTTAGATCTGGTGAGAGCACTCAGACTCTACATTTCTCGTACGGCGCCCCTGCGCCGCTCGGATGCACTCTTTGTCCTTGTCGCTGGCCAGCGTAAAGGGTCACAGGCTTCCAAATCAACCCTGGCTCGGTGGATCAAGGAGCCAATTATCGAAGCCTACCGTTCTGCTGGGCTTCCGGTTCCCTCAGGGCTGAAGGCCCATTCTACCAGAGCCGTGGGAGCGTCCTGGGCTTTGAGGCCACAGTGTGTCAGGCGGCTACCTGGTCGAGCCTGCACACTTTCACGAAGCACTATCAGGTGCATACCTATGCTGCGGCGGATGCCAGCCTAGGTGGACGAGTCCTTCAGGCGGCGGTTGCCCACCTGTAGGAAAGGGCCGTTTTACGGCTCTCTTACGAGGTATTATTTTACCCACCCAGGGACTGCTTTTGGACGTCCCAATTGTCTGGGTCTCCCAATAGAGCGAAAAAGAAGAAGGGAATTTTGTTTACTTACCGTAAATTCCTTTTCTTCTAGCTCTAATTGGGAGACCCAGCACCCGCCCCTGTTTTTTTGTGTACACATGTTGTTCATGTTGAATGGTTTCAGTTCTCCGAGTTTCCTTCGGATTGAAGTTACTTTAAACCAGTTTATAATTATTTTTTCCTCCTTCTTGCTTTTGCACCAAAACTGAGCAGCCCGTGGGAGCACGGGGGGTGTATTGGCAGAAGGGGAGGGGCCTAACACTTTTAAGTGTAGTACTTTGTGCGGCCTCCGGAGGCATAGCCTATACACCCAATTGTCTGGGTCTCCCAATTAGAGCTAGAAGAAAAGGAATTTACGGTAAGTAAACAAAATTCCCTTCTTCCAATTCGTGGCTCTCCCCTTCGGGTTAGCCACAGCCCCTCGGGTATTCACCAAGGTCATGGCAGCAGTGGTTGCGGATCTGCACCTCCAGGGGTTGGCAGTGATTCCTTACCTGGACGACCTTCTAGTCAAGGCTTCATCCAGCAGACTGTCAGCGGAGTGTCTCGCTCACTCTCGCCACCCTAGCCCAATTCGGGTGGCTTGTCAATCTGCCCAAATCCACTCTGACTCCGACCCAGAGGCTCACGTACCTAGGGATGCAGTTCAAGACTTTGCCGGCACTTGTGAAGTTGCCCTTAGACAAACAGCAGTCCCTCCAGCTAGCGGTGCGCTCTCTCCTGAGGCCCCGCCGTCATTCCATCAGGCACCTAATGCAGGTGCTGGGTCAGATGGTGGCGTCCATGGAGGCTGTTCCTTTTGCCCAGTTCCATCTGCGTCCTCTGCAGCTGGACATTCTCCGCTGTTGGGACAAGCGGACCTCTTCCTTGCACAGGTTGGTGGCTCTGTCGCCACAGACCAGGAGCTCTCTTCAGTGGTGGCTTCGGCCCCTCTCTCTGTCCCAGGGATGCTCCTTCCTGGCCCCGTCCTGGGTGATCCTCACCACGGATGCCAGTCTATCCGGCTGGGGAGCGGTATGTCTCCACCACCGAGCACAGGGCACTTGGACTCCGTCCGAGTCAGCCCTTTCAATCAATGTGCTGGAAACCAGAGCCGTGCTTCTAGCTCTCCTAGCCTTTCACCACCTGTTGGCGGGCAAGCACATCCGAGTCCAGTCAGACAACGCGACAGCGGTTGCCTACATCAATCACCAAGGCGGGACACGCAGCCGCCTGGCAATGTTGGAGGTACAACGCATCCTTCAATGGGCGGAGGACTCCAAGTCCACCATATCCGCAGTCCACATTCCAGGCGTGGAAAACTGGGAGGCAGATTATCTCAGCCGTCAAACCGTGGACAGTGGCGAGTAGTCCCTGCACCCGGCAGTGTTTCAGTCAATCTGCCGCAAATGGGGCACTTCGGATGTGGACCTAATGGCATCCCGTCACAACAACAGAGTTCCCATTTACGTGGCTCGCTCCCACGATCCGCAGGCCTTTGCAGCGGACGCTCTGGTTCAAGACTGGTCCCAGTTTCGTCTGTCCTACGTGTTTCCCCCCTCTAGCTCTCTTGCCCAGAGTCCTGCGCAAGATCAGAATGGAGGGTCGTCGAGTCATCCTCATTGCACCGGACTGGCCCAGGCGAGCTTGGTATCCGGA